>NC_056742.1:3032500-3222500 GCF_019279795.1 Protopterus annectens | reverse complement strand
GGAGATTAAGTGCAGTGATAGGTCTTTGAGGCAATCCATGAAGGACATGTTATTTATACCCTGTACCCTTTTGTGAGGAACCACTCTGGACATTCCAGTCCTTGCATGTACTTGGCAAGGTACATATCAAAGGAGGCATTGTTCTCAGTGAGTGGTCTGATGAGGGCCAAATACAAGGGAGCAATGACTTCCTTGGACCTACATGCCATACCGTTTCTTATAAGTTATGCAAAATAGAATGATTTTCTTGCTACCATAGACACATGATGGTCAAAGGCCTAGTTACTGTCTATATGTGTCCCATAATCTCTGGCTATTGAGTTTATTCTTACGGATGTGTTATCAGTGAGGTTGCTGACTTCCAAATGGATAGTACTGATAATTTTTAGCACTGAGTTTTAGACGTTCACTTGAGAACCAGTTATTTGTCCATCATCCCTTCTTGGAGAATATTATTGTTTGGGGTGATTCAATGATTGCACCTAGTTTGCAATTGTCTGCAAACTAGGTTAACTGGAGGTCAATGACATTGGACATGACATCAACAAAGTAGATGCCAAAAAGGAGCTGATGCAATGCAGGTAACTGACGGACACTGCTAGTGACAGGCCTACTTGTGGAAGTGGAGTCCCCTATCTAAGAGCCACACAGTTATCTTGCTGTTGACATAAGGATTTATAGCTAGTACTGTAAGAATGTCTACAATGCCCAAGTGGAGTATTATTATAGCTAGTTTTGTAAGTTTGTCTACCATGCTCAAGTGGAGCGTTTTGTCAAATACCTTGACCAGATAAAGATAGGTAGTATATAATGTTTTGTCATCATCCATTGCTTTGGTAATCTTCTCAAAGAAGTCTACCAGTGGCTAGGCATGATCTACCCTTAATGAAACCAAACTGTGTTGAATTCAGGGTCTGAACATTTCCTATGTGTTTGTTAATCATTTCTGTGAAATTTCTTTCCGTGATTTTGCATAGGAAGCTAGTCAGATGTATGGGTCTGTAGTTACTGGGGTCCAAAGATGGTCCTCCCTTGTGCAGACAGATGACCATTGCAGTTCTTCATTCCTGTGGCACTAACCCTGTTTTCTAGGCTATGGTTAAATAGTAATTTTTGACTCCTGAAAAGTCAGGCTTCCTGCTATTTAGGAGGTATCCTGGAATACTATTCATGTTCATTTTTGTGGTAATATTGGCCGTGGAGAGAGCTTGAGGACCCACTCCTTAGTGATAGTTGGGGAGCTTTAGTTCAATGATATTTCATGACGGATGGTGGGGGTGTAAAGAGTGGTAAAATTAGGGATTAATATGTCAGACAAAAGATTTGCTAAATTGTCTGGCTCACTGTAGGTGTCTCCATTTGCAATCAGCACTGCGCATTGTTGTGCAATACCTTTGAGGTGGCAAGCATAGCTAAATAAAGCCTTATGTTTGTCAAACGTGGCTTAGGTAGACTTGATTTGCCCTCTGAGTTGCTTGTTTAGGTTAATGAGAAAATTTTAACCTGCTGGCCATTGCACTTCAAAATTTTTGCCATGACTTTCTTCCTTTTTTTATACAACCTATCAGTGTTTTAGTTCCATCAGGATGGCTTGTTTTTTGAGTTACAGCTCTTCTTATTCCTGGTAAGCACAGCTGTTTTTATGCATCTATTAACATGACTGTACAGAATCTGCTGTGAACAAAGCTGTGTTCTTAGGGTTTGGGAAGGAAGTTTGCCGTAGAGTAGTTCCTGAGTGTTTCATGGTTAGCAGGGGCCCTGGGTTTTATTTTTATTTCAAAGGAAACAACTTTATCATACAACCTTACCAGAGAGGACATTACACTAGTGGGTGCTGCATCATCTCTGTTGAATTGGACCACGTCCATTATGTTCACACACTTAGCAGGTGTATGAATTACCTGATCTAGGGTTTTATGTTGACAAGTCCAAGAATCCCTGGCCATGTATGTCTGGATTCATGTATAATTCCCAGTTTATAGTGGGCTAGTTAAAGCACTCGTGAATATGATATTGGGTTGAATGGTGAATATCTCCAGTAAGTTCAAGTATATGTTATGCATATCCTGGGTTACACAGGGGTACTGTAGCTTGCAAGGATATAGTATGGGATTTTCCCTATTTTATTTGGATGTGGAGAAGGTCAAGCATGTTGTCCTATTATCCAGTCTTGAGGTACTTTTGATTTTGATGTAACAGGAATCCTAATACCACTGCTGAATCAGGCTGGTATGGTAAAAACGACCATAAAGACTCCCATATAACTATGATTCCTCTGATGTAAACAAATCCACTTTATTACATAAAAGGAATGTGCTTTCATCCTGCTTAACAGGACTTCTTCAGATTCAAAAATGCCATTAGGAAAGTGCTATATATACCCACAAACATTAGCAAGAAAAAAGGAAATGATGTCATAATTACTTAACTAAACAATTAAGCAGCTAGGAAAACTGGCTATCCATACATTTAACTTGGTTAAAAAAGATAAATGAAGTGACTTAGTACTTCAAAAACTAAATAAATATACAAATGTTAAAAAAATGTTAAAAAATCAATAATATTTAAAATGTTATAAAAATATGCATATTTTATATAATACTATTATATAAATACATTAAATACATCAAATGTGTGTTTATATTATGTTATACTTATTCAAGTTATGCTTTGAGCTCTAAAATAGGTTTAAGGGAAATATTATCATGTATTCCTGGTGGGTTGCATGCATTCAGCTTTAATTGCCATGTAACGTCTTTTTCTTCCAACAAGAGCTTGTCATTGCCTCCCCTGGTATCACCCATTAACTTTTTTAAAATAGCAAACCTAAAGGTGCGGCACACTTTGTTATCTTCTATGTGTCTATATAAAACATTGTTAGTATGTTGCTTTCTTATGTGATATATATGTTCGTAAATTCTGTTTTTTCATGACCTGTCTGTTTTACCAACGTAAGACGTCGGACTGCTCATACACATTGCCATATGAAGTACACTCTTACTTTTACAATTCCCTTTTTAGAACTTAACAACTGTCTTATTCATATTAGCTAATTGTGCTTCAGCTTTTTTACATGTATATATATATATATATATCTACAAACATTGGCTGCAAGAACCACATTTTTTGGTACCTTGGATATCACACAGTGGCCTCAACATTCTAATGTTCTCCAAATTACTCTTAAGGTTATCCCCTATTTTGAAATCAAAGTTTGAGTTCCCCTAACAAATTATAGATATCCCCATCACTTCTAAGGATATTCCAGTTCTATGCAATTTTAATATGTGATGTATATGGGCTATACTTTAGGACCATAGCTGTAGAATATTTATCATCCTTAACAAGTGCCTCTCTCTGCCCAAAACCCTTACCTAAAAGTGGGTTGTATTGTGTCCCCCATTGAGACAAGACATATTCTATGGTATATTTAACCATATCTGGTTGATAGCCTCTCTCTAAATACATGCTCCCTACTATCTAACTCCTTTATAACATCTGAGTATTCAGAAGTCATCTTAGCTGCTCTAATGCATTGCCCTTTGAGGATGATCTTTTTCTGTGACAGTGGATGACAGCTGCTAAACTCTAAATAAGAGTTACTAAATGTGGGTTTATGATAAAATTTAGATTTAAAGCCATTAACTGTACTTGAAATATAAGTATCTAGGTATGGCAAACCATAATGATCATAAGTATGAGTAAATGTTAGCTAGTGACAAGCACTGTTAAGGTGTGCTATAAATCTATCTATATATTCAATGGATCCTTTCCATAAAATAAAAACATCATCCAAAAAATGTGCATAAAGCTTAAAGTTATTAGCAAATATGCTATTAAAGGCATGTTTATGCTCTCACTCTGTAAGTACTAAATTGGCAAAAATGGGGGCACAAGATGCCCCCATGGCCACCACTTTGATTTGTTTAAAATATTCCCCTCGAAATAAATAAAATTATTTTCCAAAACAGTTGTCATAAACTCTAAAATCATTTGAACCTTGTCACTATCCAAATTGGCGTACTTAACCATGGATTCATAAAATAATTCCAACCCCTCTTCCTTAGGGATAGAATGACATAAATCAGCCACATCTATGGTGATATACTTTAAATCAGTCTCCAAATGTTCACTAGTAATTCTTCCCAAAAAGTCCCAGAGTCATGTAAAAGATGTTGGGTATCTGTGTACATGTGTTTTAACCAATCATCTATTATAACTCCATAAGGAAATGTTTTAGATTTACTCCCAGACACTATAGGATGAAATAGGGGTTGTAAAACATCTTTGTGAACTTTGGGAATGCCAACAATAGTAGCTAGAGTAGGATTCTTAACTCTAAGATAGTTTCATGTGTCTAAAGATATTCTTTGATCCAATAAATACTCTTTGAGTCCAAGTCAATACTTCTATAGGCTATATTAATCTTGTTAAATGAAATTTGGTCATATACTTCAGAATTATTCAAATTTTCATACATTTTATTGAGATATTGAAGTTGGTTGAACAAAACTATCCCCCATCCCTTGTCAGGTTTCATAAACCTTGTGGCTCACATTTGTTTGGTAAAGAAAAGCAGTACTTACAACCTTTCCTTACATCCTTCATTACTAACCATAGAGAAGCTGATAGTAGAAGATATCTATAAGGCATATGAGGAAACAAAAGGGGAAAAGAGGAGAAACTTCAATTTGAGTAAATTTGAATGGGAAGTACTTCAAAAGGTGTGGCATGATACAGCGACAAGGGTTATGAAACCTGACAAGGGAGGGCAGATAGTTTTGTTCAACCAACTTCAATAAGAAGGGAAGGCAGATAGTTTTGTTCGACCAACTTCAATACCTCAGTAAGATGTATGAGATTTTGAATAATTCTGAAGTATACAACCCTATTTCACTTAACAACTTAATAAAGTTCCTTTTCTGGGAATAAGGATGTTCACTCAAAGTGAAGATAAGAATTAGAAAAATATTTTTTTACAATGCAAAGAGGAGACCTATTTGTTATACCTTAAGTCTTTTCTGATTTGCACATCCACAAAATGAACCACTTCTTCCGTCACACTGGATGTAAATTCTAAAAAAATTAGTGGTGTGGTTAATACAATCCAAAAAGGAATCAATAATCTCCTTGGGTCCCTTCCACATGATAAAAATATCATCCAGATAATGGAAATAACATCTAATGTGCTCATAAAAGGGTGAAGTAAATAAAAAATGCTGCTCCCAAAATAGTAAAACTATATTAGCAAAAATGGGGGCACAGGAGGCCACCATTAGTTACCCCCCATCTGCTTGTAATATGCTCCCTGGAAAAGCAGAAAATTGTTCCTGAGGACCAGTTCCATATTCTCAAGAACCAACAGAAATTCCAGTGGGGAGAGAAAGTCAAAGCTCACAATAATCTCCTTGAACCAGGCTAATCCAGCATTCTGAGGAATCACACTGAACAAGTCCTTAATATCTATTGCAAGGAAGATATAATCCACATTGAAATCCATTTCCTTAGACTTGTTCAAAAAGGGTCTATATTAGAACATCGAAGTTTCAAAACTTTGAATGTTCTAATATCGACCCCTATTCAGCGAATGCTTAAAATAGAGAAGCTACAGAAAACCAAATGTTTTCCTAGGGAAAGAATTTGGTTGGCAGTTTCTGTCGCTTCACTATTTTCAGTGCTGTGGTGGAAGGTTACAGGTCGGGTTCAGGTTAGTGTATGATTGGCCGTAGGTTAGGTGAGCTAGGGTTAGGGCACGGGTTAGGTATGTGTGTGATTGTGTGGACGTGAGAGTTAGGGTGGGTTAGGTGAGTTAGGGTTAGGGCGTGGGTCATGTAAGTGTGCGATTGTGTGGACAGGAGGGTTAGGGTGGGGTAGGTGAGTAAGGATTAGGGCGTGGGTGAGGTGAGTGTGTGATAGTGATGGACCTTAGGGTTAGGGTTTGGACAACTATGGTGATACATTATCAGAGGATAGCTAGTGGTGTATGCACAGTTTAATGTAAGGTTAGATGTAAGATTTTAGGTGTATGTGTGTGTGGATTGCTGTTTGTTTGGTGTGCTTGTGTTGTGTGTATGTGTTTTGGAACAGCACATTTTTTCCCTAGGAAAAAATTTGCTGTTCTGCATGTTCAATGTTGTAAGCGTTCGCTGAATAGGGGTCAATATTAGAACATTCAAAGTTTTGAAACTTCAATGATCTAATATAGACCCTTCAAAAAGTACTTATTTTGTCCCTAGATTGCACTGGATTCAAGCTAAGTTTGCTGGAAATACTGGGCACCAAGTGTTAGCAAGCTCTGTGGAAATGAACCAAGAGTTGTGATAAAAGCCCAACTTTATACAGACAAAAGAAAAAAAAATCAGCTGTAAGGAGACTGTAGACACCATTGCAAGCTTTAAGATGGGTTGCATGATTAGGAAGGACAATATATTTAGGAAGTCCAAGCTAAATGTTCTGCAAGCAACTGGTATCACACCAACTGGAATCCTCAGTAAAACTGATAATGTACCATCAATAGTTGTCCACAATGAAAACTGATCGATATCTGATTTTCATAATATTTTGTAAATTTGATTTATTTATTTATTGACTCTCCACTCTATTTTGCAAAGGAATATAACTGACTTTAGACTAACAATCCCTATGTAACTGCATCCCTCTCCTTTCCCAACACAAAATATCATTCTACGCAACTTTGTTCCCACCCAGAGTGCAAAACTCTGACTAGATGGGAGACCATTTTCAGCAGAGACCCAGGGAGAAATGCTCCAAAGTACTTGTGATGATGTGAGGTATTGCCAGCTATGCCAGGAGAAGTAGGGCAGTGGATGTGTAACATTTGGCAGCACAGCTAGTTAGAATTTTGTAAAGAATTATATGTCATTTGTATAACAAACTGATTTGTACAGATGTATTTGTAAAGTGCTTGTGTAAAAAATGTAACAACAGTGGGTTCTGACTCTATTGTTAACAGTGGAAATGTATCTATATTAACACAGGATTATTGAAGAGAAGAGGTTAATCTCAGTCCAGCTAACTTTGAAAAATGGTAAGAAATTAAATTAGCTGATTTAGACAATAAATATTGTACCTTACAGTCCTGATTGCAGCCACAGACTAAATGCCTGTGCCAGAGAATGGATTATTATCTCCTGTAAGAATAGTGGAAGTGTTTTATGGCTTTATAGCTTCCAGATGCTATAACACATCCCAGCAAAGTTCTATCTGCATGTATAGTATCACATATGTGCTAAAATCTGGTTCAGTTTCTAGCACTGGGGGTGGCATGGGAACCAGAATTCAGATGACCAGAGGTATGTGATGTCATTCTTTAATCTAGGACAAAAATTATATTTTAATACCAGATGAAAGAGAAGTCTCAGAGCAGTTTGTTTCTTGGAACCTGACATAGGAGGATCACTCACCCACTTCATCTTGACTTGCTCTAGGAAGTGAACTAGGGAACAGTAATTCTTTATTTCAGTCAGGAAAATATAGCGAGATTAGTTAATTACTGTTTTTCTGTATCTGTGTGAATCTGTTCATCAGTGTTATTTTTATTTCCTGTGATTGAAATTATGTTGTTTATTGCAATATTTTCATATTATTTTATTATTTATTATTAAATATATTTAAACTTTTCATTGTGGCTGGTCCTTTAGAGAATATTTTAACCTTTGACGGTACTTATATCTATTTTGTGACTCTGTGTCCACTCATGAAAGCCTTACTACAGTGGCCAAACACTACCATTAGTATTAATATTAATTTCTCTCAGTATAATTGGACACTCTTGTAGGAGCCTTAGAGTAGCTGGCTTTGAAGGGTCTGGTGGCAGTAACTACTTTATAGTCTGAGTGAAGGGGGCATAGCTAGTAAATCTGTGCCAGTCTTTCCCAGGTGTGTTAGTGTGTGTGTGTGTGTGTGTGTGTGTGTGTGTGTGTGTGTGTGTGTGTGTGTGTGTGTGTGTGTGTGTGTGTGTGTGTGTGTGTGTTTAAATCAAATCTCAAAGAATGTGTGTCTCAGCTGCTTGGAGAAGGAACACAAAGCACTGATTACACAGAGAGAGTGGTGGAATGGTGGAGGACTTGGCTTGGACACTCATCCGAAGACTCAACTCTATAGTTGTGCCAGTGGGAAGTCTTAATGGGATATGGAGAGAGAAGGGAAAACTAGCCCCCAAACTGAGTGTGCTCCCTGTGTGCTCCTAAGGGAAATTGTGCTTGATGCAGAGAGCTGCATCTGGAAATACTTTGTATACCTATTTTTGTTCCAAGTGAGCATCCATCTCCAGTGGCAGTGGTGAGGAATCAGGCTCCTTAATTACTAGCCCAGAGAGGGGACATCATAGTATTCAAAAACATTTTTAAGCACAATCATTTTACAATCTTCAAAAATAATACAAAAATCATCCACAGTTTAAATAATTACACCAAATCAGACATAATATAAAGACATTGGTTAATAATAGATACAACTTATATGACAATGATTGAATTTTTAGAGAATTTTTATCTAGTTTATAGAGAAATTAAAAATAAGTTAGTATAATATAAACAGAAATTGCAATATAAAGTGGGTAAAAAAACAGGGTTATGCCATATTTAGATACAGAGTCAGTGGAGAGAAATTCACTGAAGTAAGGAAGCGGATGAAAAAGAGGCTGTAAGGAAGTATAATGCTTGAATAGGTACTCGCTCATATTTATGGATATAGTTTATCCAATCGTTGAGAAGGAAGAGCCAGGTTTTGGTTAGGAAGCCTTTCAGAATGGTTTTGAATGACTGGAGGGAGGCTATTGACTTGATAGATACAGGTAAGGACCTCCAGGCCTTAGTAACATGGTATGAGTATAGAGCATGCCCAGCAGATTTGATAGGTTTGTGTACAGAGAGGAGTTTCTGATCACTGGATCGTAATGACCGAGTAGAAACATAGTTATGTAGAATGATATTTATTGGTGTAAAAGCAGATGGATACTGGAAGTGGTAAGAAGTTGTGTATATGTTAATTTATGTGGCAAGGGTGGCACAGTGGTGCAGTGGTTAGCTTTGTCACCTCACAGCAAGAGGTTCTCCAGTTCAATTCTCAGCTGCAGTGCCTTCTGTATGGAGTCTGCATGTCCTTCCTGCATTCGTGTGAGTTTCCTTCTGGTGCTACAGTTTCCTCCCACATTCCAATGACATGCATCTGGAGCATTTCTTCTCATGCCTCTGCTGAAAATATGCTCTATCCCAGTCAGACTTTACTGGTAAAAAAATGTTAAATCAATAAATAGTTCTAAACAATTTAGCATTTTTAGTGTTATACAGTGGTGATTTCTGAAAGGGTTATTTGCTGCAAAGTTATCTACTTTATTATCACATTTTTCAAGGTTTGTTTTTTTGTGATGCCTGGAGGTTAGTAATGATTGGAATGCCATAAGTTAGTGAGGGGAGGAGATAAATAGCACAAGTGTAGTATTTTTTCCTTTGGTAATATAGTGTTTGGCTTTCTAAAGTACCCCAAGTTTTTGAAGAGTTTTTATGCAATTTTGTATATGTAGGTCGAATTTAAGATTATTATCCACTATTATCCCTAAAAAAATTGCTATGACTTGTGATTTCAATGGTAGTATTATTAAGATAAAGAATTTTAAATTTTGTTTTTTCATGAGAGATAAATGTATATTTGCTGTAATTTAATTCATAGAAAATTACAATGAAACAAGGTTAAAAAATCTATATTCTATTTATTTATTTTTTTGCATTTAGTAATTTGCTGCATGGAATGATCCAGAAGTTACCATTTACTTCATCATTTGCAGAGTGGTTAGCAGCAGTGTTGCTTACAGAATGCGGCTAATATCTCAGTGACTGATAATTAGTTAAGTGACACCATTTTTATGACTAAACAAGTATGTTGCTGTTGTAGGTAAATATAGTAACTTTTATTATTCAGAATTTGTTTGAAAAAAAAAACATTAGTCCTTTTCACTACATTCATAAAAAAGTGCATCTGTTTCTGTCTGGCACACATCCTATCGGACCTCATCATGTGGGGAAGATAATAACCACCGCATTGTGTGTCAAATGCAGCCTGCTGTGGCAGGGTCTGTCAAAGTATTGGAAGGCAAGTTGAGGAAAGATGAAGTTCTAGTGTGGTAAAATTTGTTTATGGAAGCCTGTAACATGATAACAGTTGTCAAAAATAATGGTGTAAATATAATAACTTTTATTATTCAGAATTTGAAAAACCCATAAGTCCTTTTTCTGCCTTCATAAAAAGTGCATCTGATTCTGTTTGACAAACATCCCATCGGACCTCATCATGTGTGGAAGATAATAACCCCCCATTATGTGTCAAATGCACCCTTCTGTGGCAGGGTCTTTCAAATTATTGGAAGGCAATTTCAAGAAATATAAAGTTCTAGTGTGGTAAAATTTGTTTATGGAAGCCTGCACTCCAAGATGTTTTTTAGTTTAATTCTTGACTGGGGTTCATAGGTAGTACTAAGCTAGCGGCTCATGTGGCCCATTTTAAGCCTAGTAGATTTCAGTTAATGAGAATCAAACCTTGTAGCTCATATCTGTGAGGTAATTACTTTGACCACTATGCTGACTAATTATCCTGATTGTGTTGGACTGGGTTTTATTTAGGTGCACTGGCTTCCTCCTCCCACATTCCAAAGACAATTTTTACGTCGATTGATGACTTGTAATTGGTCTGTAGGTGTGTGAGAATACATATACAGTATGGAAGAAAAGCATGGCAATCTACTTATACTATGGTTTCTTCTACTCTTATATAGCACACTCTGAATGGTGGGGTTTGGTCATGGGGAACCAATTTGGAGTCAGCTGCAAGTCTAATTGTAGAACGGTGGATAAAAGAAGAAAATATTTCTGAAAGGTCTTTGGGTGTATAAGTTCCAAAATGGTAAAAATAACAATGGCAATTTAAACTACACGCTTTTGAATTTGTTTAATATAACAGACTATAAATGTATTATTAGTCATCAATAAGTCCCAGAATAGTTTTAAACTGGTAGATTAGCACATTCATTGTGTTCAGAAATACTATTCCCTATCAACTGAGAGGAGCATAACAATTTTTATAATAGACTGAAAAAAATTGAAAAAGAAATTAAAAGAAGAAAACAGAGGAAAAAATGGAAATGTGCATAAATATTCTAAAGGAAATGTCTAGCCAACCAATTAAAAGATGGATATGTATGATAAATCAACCAATCAGAATATTGCTATTCCTTATGCTTTGTTTTTGGAGTAGGACTTTATTACTAAGGAAATTAACCTGATTAACATATTATTGACAAAAATGATCCTAAGTAGGTTTACAGTCACATACGGACCAATCATCAAGCGGCCAAGACTTGAGATCACAATAGTGAGCCATAGGGACATCAAGAGGAGGAAGATGGTGTCAAGTAGGGAATTGGCATCACTGTTAAGCAGTAGTTTTGTAGCCTTGGAGAAGAACAAGACTTTTTTATGACTGATGAAACTGTCTTGGACCTTTTTAACTTGAGTTCACTTTCATTTATTAATGATTTTTTTTTTAAATAAATGAGTCTACCATTTGTGCCTAACAGGAGAGAGAAGACTGTCAGAACAATTTGTGCACTTAAGACATGTAAGCCGAATGAGCAAGATGTTCTTAAACAACTGCCTGAGTATATTATTTAAATGTTGTAGATCTAACCCTATTCTCTTAGTGACATTAACACTAGCTGAAAGAGCCTACAAAATAGAGTTTAGTACAGGTGCATGAGTCCCTGGCTTTGAGAAATGTTTTTTGAGTGCTTTGGACTCAAGCAAGTTGAGGATTGTGTAGGCTGCTGCTCACACTTGCACTTGAATGTCAGTTAAGACAAGCATCCATACATACACACACACACACACACACACACACACACACACACACACACACACACACACACACACACACACACACACACGCATATATAATGCTCATTTGGTTCTACAACAACTGCTACTGCACCCAGTAATTAATATTACTCGGTGACTTTAGCATTATTTGAAATTCATAACTAAACAGAATCTTCACTACAGGTCTATATCACTTTATCAAATGACCTATATAATTCATTGAACACCTGTTTATCGAAGCTGCTCTTCATCAAGCAGGGAATTCTAACTAGGGCAAGCCAATGGTAGGCCAAACGAGAAACCGTTAAAAAAAACAACATATTTAAAACCTGTCAAGGTGGGGGCTATGCCCCTCACATCCCCAACACCACCACTATCTAAATATACCAACTCCAAGATCGCACTACAGTGGGGAAAATGGCAAATTCCAGGTAGTGGCGTCAACCACTGGTTTGCCTTAGTTAAAATTCTCCATTCAGTGATGAGCAGCTTCGATAAACAGGTGTTTGATGAATGGCTATTTGCTGAATAGCTATTTGATCAAGTGATATAGACCCCTTCACTACAATATGTAATCTTTTAGATTCACACAATTCATAACATGTCCTATACAGAGTGACCCAATGATTGGTACCGCTAACCTGCTAGTCAGAGAACTGACAAAATATCCATATAAATTCATATTGAGCGAATTAGTTCCAAGTGATCTCACTGACCGTTACTCTACATTTATCATATGGAAAGCAGGTGAGGACAATAACTGTCAGAAATTTGAAAAAAAGCCTACAGACAGTACTGCAGAGGTAAAGACTAGACAAATCTATACAATACAGGTATTCTGATATTAATGTACAGATTGTGGCGACCCTTAACGCGAACAGCCGAAAGAAGAAGAAGATATCTAGTAACAAGCTTTTATTATTTTGGAAAAATTATGCCCAGCCATAATTATCATAATAATTAAACAAAAAAATCATCATTGCAATGGGCAATATAAGAAACTTGGGTACTCTGTCTCAAAAACTCTCAAAATTCAGGGTTATATACAAATCTTCATTTAATGTAAAGTCAGAGTCAAGATTCATAAGGAAAGTATGTTACCTAAAGAAAAATTCTGCATAAACCAACAAACCAAATGTCAAAACAAACCTTCTGCATTCTAGAAGATGATTACCAAAATGTTTAACAGCCATAAAAAAATGAAGATAATCACCTAAGTGATCTTATTCTTTGGTGCAGCTTTTATCTTTACTTATTTAGAAAAAATGGCATTCTTTACTTAGAATTAATCAATAATCATAATTAGACGTGATATATCACAAAAATGTATTTCCTTGTTAGATCCTAATCTCCTAATGTAACTGTTACAGTAACTACCTGGGCTGACTCATTTATGTCGTCAGATGTATCTTTAATTATTTGTTTTTTTTGTTTCACCTTCTGCATCATTCTTTCCGGCTCATCCCCATTAACTGCTGAGTCTATCAGCCTCTCCTATAGGACCCAAACAATACACTTTCTAAAGTTAGAGACAGCATGGAACCCAGGCATCCTAGGTGGACTGTGCTATTTGCTGCTTACATTAGGGATTTTTTTATTAATGTTCTCTCCCTTGGTATTACCCTCCCCCTGAAATCGACTGTTTTACTTCTGAGGGTTATTCTCCCCAAAGGACCATGTCTCTCTACAGGGAATGCCTAGATGAATGAGCCCCCCCCCCCCAGGATGAGTAATCACAAACATCCCTGCCAGCAGCTTAGATAGCCAAGCTATTAATTGAACCTGGGTTACCTGGGCTATAGTTATCATTTTATCCCTCTATGCAACAGAACTGGCAATGGATTTTTGATAAATTTAGTTTCACTGCATAATTCTGTAACTTCAGGCTGTGGCTGAAATAAGTCATTTTATTCAGATCACTACCCTGGTTAATAGACACACAAAGTAAAAAAAACAGTACTTTATTTTGTGACTCAGCATTACAAGTAACACCAAATCCAACTGGGAAAAAAAGAAGTACAAGTTGTCACAGGTAAAACTCTAACAGAAAAAATATTACTGCTCCACGGGCTGTTTTTGCTACTTTCTAAAAGCAAGAGATTCAGTAACAATTTTTAATTATTGATTTGATAACCATGTGTCCATTTTACAGAACAGGCTATGCTCATTTTTGTCCATAGAAGTTTCAAGGCAGATAAGACAAAAAACATGTTCACCCTGCTGATACCCACTGTAAAACTGTGCCCCTTTTTCAAAAAAGTCAAAGTAGTTCAGTGCATGGGCAAAGTTATGGGAACCCAGCTAATCCTCTAGGCTAGATTTGAAGGATGATAGGGTATCACATTGTTTAGCGTGCCGGTGAAGTTTGTTCCTGAAATGAGGTAGGGGTTTGTAATAATCTTGCCCTTTCATCAAGGGTTATTCATCTTTTGTTGGAGATTGATGTCTCTTTTTCTGGGTTTATCAAAGCTATTTGATTTACTGGGATGCAGGAGATTAAGGACAACAGGGTCCTTAATGGCATGAAATGAGAGGACATGGATCTCCCCATAAAAGCCTGTAAAACACAAAGTAAAGGGACAGTGTGTCAACCCTTTCCTGGTATCGCAGGATCATTAGTCCAGCAATCTTCTTGGTTGGAGCCTGTGGGGTCTTTCCAGTTGCCAAATTTGTCTAGCTAGGTACATCCCAAAGCGGCATTATAGTTTGTAATGGGTCTAATTAGGATGGCATACGAAGTTATGATAACCTCTTTTGACCTGATTAATATGCCTTCAGATATTTGTTGTGATAGAATGATATTTCTGAGTACTATAACTACATGGTCAAATGAGATGCATTATCATTCTAGATTCCTAGACCCCTTACTACACTGTCATTTTGGAAAAGAGAATTTTCTATGCTGTATTTTGATGACAAAAGCTGTTTCCTAAATAAGAGAATGACAAACTCTTGCATTTAATTTTAGTTTTTTTCAGTACAACACTTGTTTAGAAAGTTAAGTTCCTGCATGTTGTCAGTGGGATAATTCAAAATAATGCCAAGTTTGTAGTCATCTTAGTAAACTAAAAGTCATGAGTTCCAGTATGAAGATTGGAGAAGTAAATGCTATGAAAGAGGTGGCCCACTACTGATCCCTTGGGATGCAAAACTAGCCACTTTAACACAGAAATAATACATGCCACTCTTATGTAAGTTTTATCTTTTAGCACAATCCTGTCTACCTCACCACACACTTTTAGACATTTTAGGCACTTGACTTATTAATGATACAAACATGGGGAATAGTTTCAAATGCTTTGGTCAAATCCTGATAAGCTGTGAGGTCAGGATGACCACCATCTTCAGCTTGTGTGACTTTCTTTGAAGAGGTTGACTAAGTTAAGTAAGCAAGATCTTCCTTTTACAAAGCCAGACTGGAGTGGATCCAGTCTAATTATGTTTCTAATATACTAGATGATGTGGTCAGTTTAATGTATTCCATTAAACCTGATAATCTCTGCATACTACACTGGAATGACTTCCCTGTATTTGAAATAAATAAATAAATACAAAAGCAAAAAATCAGTGACATCCCTCGATGTCTCAGAAAACCCAGTATGCAACCTATACTGGGTCAAAAACAAACCAAGTAGAAATGTTACAGTGTGGAAGTTATGAAGGTCACTTCTTGAAATATGTCATACACCTAGTTCACTAACAAAATACATACTACAAAATAGTAAAATATTAGGTAGTCCACAGATGAGTTAAAAAATCAAATATCCTTTACTGAAACACACAAACAAGTGTTCCTAGTTGAGTATAATGAAAAGTATTAGACATTCATTAATTTATATATAATCAGGTTATTTGGAGCAAGGGTGTGGTTACAGAGGGTGGTTCTGTTAAGAGCAATAAAAGCATTAAACTCATTCCTTTAACTAAGCCCTCCCCTTCCCTCTTAACACCATAGTGTAACCTGAGACTGTGCTACCTTGGAACTAAAACTTGAAAGCTAGAGACAAATTAAATTATATAAGAACAGCTTATTAAGGCTAACCTACTAATCCAAACTTTATTATTTAAGAAACCAACTCACTAAGAAAATGACTAACTAAACTAACAAAAAGATCTATGACTAAACATCTATCAGAATAAATATTAGTAACTTATAAACTGAAATACTTTTAACAAAGATCGCTTTCGTACTAAATAAATACTTCATTGGGTTTGTGTGTAAAAAAACATATTATAATATTAATGAACAGGTGTATAACTTTACAGGTGAATACCCAAGTAGGCTGAAAACCATAGCTATAATTGCTAAAGTGGAAATACAGTGGAAAATGTCAGAAGTCAGTAGTGAAAAATGTTAATAATAAAGCATTAAGGCCCTGGGTATCTGTTCAAGTGTAGCATCTAACTAAGAAAGAACTTAGTTTAAATGAATAAAAGTATCAGAAAACATTGCCAATGTCAGTTATTTCCATTGTAAAATATTTACAATGTTTGATATCTGTTTATAACAATATTAGCATGTATACCATTAGTATGTAATGTCAGCATTAATCAATGCCATATCATTCTTTTAATAGTCTTTTAAACAGTGGGTCAGTTTTCTGAGATATACACCAGGATTCAAGAAGCCTGGCACAAGGACGGTTTTAGTCTTGCGCCGAGCGTCCTCATGACAGACAGAGCAGCAGCGCCATATGAATATGTATGAGGGCACGCCGCCACACCCTCGACATGCACACAAAATGTGTGCGAGTGCAGGGGGGCATGTACAAGTGCTCTACGGAGGCATAAACATGCTCCAACACATGCAAAACCTACTATAACTACTAGTAGAGCCCACCCCTAATAGTAAGTCAATAAGTCAGTGTCTGTGGATACCGAAATGTATGCTAAGCATACAAGAGTGTCCATGAACAGTGAAATAAAATCGAAGTAGTAAGCACACAAGCACATAGTGGAATGTAGAGTCCTGTCCCTAGAACTGTCACAATTAGATTCCCTGTCCCCGTGTCCCTATTATACATTCGAATTGCAGCAATAGAGAAGGTGTAAGCAAAGCACAGCTTGTCTGCACGTTGCCGCCCTCCACCGAGCATAGTTTACACATCATATTCATTCAAATAGAGTAAAACAAGCAGAATCAATGTAAGTGTCAATAGTGTAGTGTTTAGAGCATCCGCCTATCAAACAGGAAGTCACGGTTTGAGCCCAACAATAGCACATATCATTTTCCATGTGGAATGAATGTCATTTTGCCATAAAACAACATAAGAGTATCGCATGAGATATTTAACTTAAATATAATTCAAGCAAAGTGGCACTGTCATAATGAATAAGGTACTAGTAAGCAGGTGTAAGCGCAAATAAACAGAAGTAAACATATATAAGTACCAGTAAGCAAGTGTGAGTGCACTTGCGTGGGTCTAAGCAGTGCCCAGCATAGGAAATGTATATAAGTATATACAGATATATAATATATATATATATACATATATATATATATATATATATATATATATATATATATATGTATGTATATCTATCTATCTATGAAGACAGAATGATGTAACAATAAAGCATACAAAAGGAATGAGAAGGGAATCAACAGCAACCCAAGTATTATATAGCGCTGTCAGCGTATGTCATATCCAGCTGGGCAGGAGTGAGCAAAGCACTGCTACTCACACCACAGGCAGGATATTACCAGTGGGAGGAACATTAATGAATTGCTAAGTCTACTTTACACACAGAGGGTAGTCCCTGGTGGGACTACCCAAAAACAGATAGACTATTTGGCCTTCTGACCATTACACAAGCAAGGGCAGGTATATTCAAGGGCTAAATGGTGGGACAGCCTTAGAATACATGGGGTGGGACAACATATGTGTAGGACCCCTAAAGCTCTGGAGAGGGCAATGTGTGGAGGTGTGTCATGGCTGCGATAACAAGTGGACAATGAAAGGTATTTTGAACATGGGTGGGGGTGGAGGAACTATGGGTATAAATTATGGAGCCAGGCGTGCCAGGGTTGGATGGGCTGGTTCTAATTGGACCACCCCGTGAAGGTCAGCAAGTTTGTTATAGGTATACATGCATACACACATGCAAACATCAATATGTAGAAGTACATTCTCTGTAACACATTCATTCCATTTGCAGACAAAAATAACATGAATGTGCCCTTACAAACCTCGACAGTAGACAGAATAATAGGTTGTGCAGAAAAGGGATGGAACGAAAATGCTAAAATGCAGAAGTGTGTACAATATCCAAAGTCAGTGCTGTGCATATAAACAGACATAGCCATATATATATATATATATATATATATATATATATATATATATATATATATCTATATATATATATATATATATATATATATATATATATATATATATATATATATATATATATATATATATATATATATATATAGATATATATATATATATATATATATATATATATATATATATATATATAGATATAGATATACACAGACACACACACACACACACACACACACACACACACACACACACACACACACACACACACACGCATCTAAATGCTCTTTGTGACACAGAAGGGTTCCAAAGGAACTGACGTGTACACAACACAGAGGCATCTCTTGTGTTATAACATTTAAATCATAAGCAGTTCACCAGAGAAGGGATGATTGTTGTGTAAGTGGAGTTTGGGGTGGGGAATGATGGCTAATGTAATCTACCCCGGGGATTGTGGAGTTAGGGTGGGGGAATGATGGGTATGGACCTACACCCCAGCGACCACGTCTGTGTCACTGCTCGACAGTGGCACAGGAAAATAACATACCCAACTGTAGTCATGCTTGATTGTATATTCTTTACTATTCCTAACTATGTAATACTTTGTAGACACCGGTCACCACAGATGGCTACCATGGTGTGCTAAAAGACATTACACATGTGTATGCCTGGCTACAGGGTAGTCACACACACAAACACGCACACACTTGCCAGTATTGTGCATACACGTCTTGCCTATGTAAAGGTAACCAGTACAGTGGTATGCAGTTGGGGTATGTGCCACAGAACACATACAATTACACTTACTGATTCCACGTCTGAGCTTGGTGACATCACAGGACCGATTACTTGCAGTGGGGAGGGGGGAAGAGATAAATATAGCGGTTTTCAATGATAAAGACATTGCAAAAGGAGGTATCTCTTTGGAATGCAGCAAAATGCACTGCCATGACAGGATGCAGACACAAATACAACCACACACAGCCTATGCTGACACACACACTCAGGCATTTGCTGAGACACACACACACACACACACACACACACACACACACACACACACACACACAACACACACACACACTCAGCCATTTGCTGACACACACACACACATGCACACAGTTGCCAGTGTTGGGATCAGAACTCCTGCCTATCTAAGAATCACTATTACAGTACTACGCAGTTACGAGACATGCCACAGAGATTACACATCCCAAGGCAGTCAGACTGCCCTTCTACAATTGAGGGATATAACAGGGAGACTGACAGTCATGAAGTACATAGCTGTAGACCTGTGTCTTTAAAGTAGGTGCCCATTATAACCTGTATGCACAAACAAGACACACCATCTGCAGGTAGGCCTGACAGGTATAATTGTAGCACAACAGGAAACTGAACTGGATGTGATGGCCATCTTCGGAATGGACAACTACTATCACTATAGTGGGTTACAGTGGGCATGCTCATACACTTACTAGCACAGGGCTGTTTGGGATGCACTGTGACTACAACTACACAAGGTTATACTGGGCATGCTCATACACTTAGTAACAAAGGGCTTGTTGGATGCACTGACTCAAATTACACAAGGTGGCAGTGGGTACGCTCATACACGTAGTAGCACAGGGCTATTTGGGATGCACTCTGATTCTAACCACTGAAGGCCACAGTGTGCATGCTCAAACACTTACATGTACAGAACACATTGTAATGGACTCCTATTGTAAACACACAGGTTTGCAGTTAGGTACATCTTACCTGTCAGTATATATGCACATCATGCTGGTTTACTACCTGATACCTGTATGTGGCCTGTAAATTATATATCTGTGTCTGTGCTGTGTGATACACATGCATACATGTACATGAATTATTGACATATATATGTTACGTATACACATTCATGCATGTGTGGACGTGACAGACAATAGGTTACCTGGGTTGCACAGGTGAATGCTACCTACAGCATGTGTCACACACCCTGCTTCACTGGAAGGCATACATTGACAGGAGGTTGTGGACAGTAGCATTGTATGTGCAAGCATAATGTGTGAGCCACCTTGTGTAATGGTACTGAGGTGCAGGTGACAAGATGACCTCTCCCAGCTGTGGTAGTAGTTATCATTATTAGCAGGACTGCTACCCTAAGTATATCTCACAATGGTCATATACACAAGTTCTGCTGCTGCCCGTCACCTTACTTGGGGCATTTGCTACAAAGCGCATTAATGCCATGCTCAGTGATGTCATGGTATGGGTGGCAACTGCTAGACCAAAACAATGAGCCAATGTCCTGCTGTTATTATGAGGTTGTCCAGTGTCTGTCAGTCCGGGCTGTCATGACCGAATGAAGGGCCTTCAACACAGAGCAAATGCATCCATGTTGCACATGTGTGTGGATAATACCTAGGTCACATTTACCCATATAGCCGTATTCCAAGGCAAATGTCCTACACACAGAAGTAACACTCTGACACCTACATGACAATTGCATTGGATGCTTATGCTAACCCGTGCTAGATGTGTGGCTTTAGTAATCCATTTGCTCAATGTAGGACCTACTATGGGGTATACCCACATCTGTGCAGTGAGGAACACCTGGCTGAAGGCTCTGTAGTGCATAAATGCACTACCACCATATAACTCAGATCCAGACATGTGGGCCATAACAGTGGTATGGACCATACCAGGTGGTGGTGTACACATATTCATAAAGGCTACTCACATGTAAAGACCACTACTCTGACATAACACATCACAAATGAGTCAGGTACAGGTGACAGTGGCAAATGCTGCATTCTAGGTTGTATCCTCATATACATCCACCACCTTGTTTTCAGACTACCAACACACATCCATATGTGGTATGACATAGTATGGTAGACCACCAGATAACCCTCGATTGGTGGACTGTACCTAGGCCTACATCAACTGTGCAATGTACCCATGTACAGACACAGCTGCATAATGTGTTATGCAATGCAATAATTCCACTGTTTGTAACCTGCTCAGTCATACACATACCAGGGTCCCTCGGATGTTGTCAGCATTAACACGGTTGCCTGTTGCTGTACACCAGTAAACAACACCCTCATGGTTGGATATGACCTAACCATACCTTCCATGGATATGTACATCCCACACTCATACAACATATATTACGTTACCATAGCTTTTGTTTACCTTTCTACATACAGGTGGCTACAGTCATTACACATATGCACTTGGCAGATAGCATGCTAACAGTTCATAAGGTTCAATATCTATGTTGATAAAGGTAATATCCCCTCTCTACTGGTCACCCATGACACCTATCATATCATACAACACACCATGTGGCATGTATGTCTTTAGACAT
Organism: Protopterus annectens; assembly: GCF_019279795.1. Classification (NCBI taxonomy): domain Eukaryota; kingdom Metazoa; phylum Chordata; order Ceratodontiformes; family Protopteridae; genus Protopterus; species Protopterus annectens. The sequence goes on along the minus strand of NC_056742.1, from coordinate 3,200,964 downwards.
GTCCACCTAATGCAATGCCTACACACATACCCAAATAACAGGACCATAGCACCTACACAAGACCTGTATAGACAGACTCAGGGAAATACAGCTCTGCACTGTATGTTCTTGAGTAGTCACAGGTGATATGATCATGACATGTACAGCCATGTGTAGCCACAGCTCCTGCATATACCCCATGTGAACAATTGCAAGCCATGCATGCTGTGTGCTGTCTGGACATTAGCCTTAGTACCACCATAGCCATGCTGGGGTGAGATGTTTACAAGCCAAAGACCTCACACGTGCTTGAATGAGTGTACTGCATAGCTCTAACAGAGCACATTGCTGGCACTCTTCCAGTACACATGAGGTGTGTGTGGTAAATATGATGTGCTCGCTGTTGACCATTACAGTGCCCTGGCTTCACCAAGGCACTGTCAAGTAACAGTTTGTAGGAGCATAACATGGAATAATGCTGAGTGTGTCACGCTATGTGTTGTTGTAATATATGTACACTTGGCTACTCAGTGAAAGTGGTGGTGTCCTACCAGTATATGAATACAAAACCCATTATGGTGTAATGCTCGGCTATGTTTCACACATGGCATGGGGAAGGTGTGGAATGTATCCTCTTGACCTGCTAGTGCACTTGCTGATGTAGACCGCATATGTGTACATGTATTGCTGTTTGTGTAGAATCCATGTGTGTGCAGTGTGTGATGTCTGAAGGTGACTGTTGTCTTAGTACATCATGCTGTTGCAATACAGCCTCAACATTGCCAACTGTATATGGTGATATGCTATAAGTACAATAAGGCGTACATGAGGTATGGACAGATGTTTGGACATGACTACTAAGTGGTGGGGCTTCTTTGCAGACGAATGATTACCAAGGACAGCTCACCGGTGTGTTACAACCAGTCCTACAATAACCTGTATAGCTGATAAGGTCAGGTTTTGTTAATTGAAGTGGAAGACAGACAATGTAGCATGCTGTAAAGGTGACACCAAAGGCAAACCCCATGACACCTGTAATAGTAATACCTCCCCTGTGCATATATTGTGCATATATCAATACAGTTGTCAAAGGAATGAGTCAGTAAGCATTGTACTGGATGTGATAGTGCTGTACTGCTGTAGTACCTATCATGAGATAGGCAGGTGTTTGATTCACAGTACTGGCACTTGTGGGTTTGTGTCCATATATGTCACGTATGGTTGGGAATACATCCCACATGTTATCACTCTCCTGAACACTGTTGTTGACACCAGTACAGAGTGAAGTGTAGAGAGAAAGGCATATGCAGGTAGTTAAACCTCACACATGTAAAGTGCCTTTATGTGTGTGACATAAGTGTATATCTTTGTGAATACCGGTATGTGTGCGTGTGTGTGTGTGTGTGTGTGTGTGTGTGTGTGTGTGTGTGTGCGTGTGTGTGTGTGTGTGTGTGTGTGTGTGTGTGTGTGTGTGTGTGTGGCTGTCCGTGTGTATGACTGTCCAGTTACCGGAGTTAGGCTGTATTTTACTACAGTGAAATGTTAATGCCCCCTCCCCCATCCACTCAAAGCATTCTAGCATCCCTGTTGATATCATCAATCGTAGACAGGCATACTAACCACTTGTTAACATGTACGCCCTGGGGTGTGATCTGTTGTTACATAGCCTACTGATGGACCCCCCCTACCCACATACACTCACTGCACTGTACTATCCCTGTCAATGTCCTCAATCTTAGGCCATTCCAACTACCTGTACATGTGTAATCTCTGTGGTGCATCTTGTAATTGCGTAGTACTATAATGATGATATGCACATAGGCAGGGTTCTCATCCGAACACTGGCAACTGTGTGTGTATGTGTGTGTCAGAGTGTGTGTTACTGTGTCTGGAATCCCTGAGTGTGTGGGTGTGTCTGTGTTTGCATGCTGTCATGGCAGTGGGTATTACTGCTTCCCAATGAGAAGTCACTATTTCCACTGGCCTTTACCTTTGTCATCAAGCATACCACTCTTTTACCCACTCCACGCTCCAGGTAGCTATACCTGTGATGTCACCCACTATGGGTGTGACAGCTCTGAACGCAGTAGCTTACTACACAGCTATCATGCTCTTGGATCATTAGAACAGTAAACATAATTGAAACATGGGAGAATATAACTGTGAGGTGGAAGCTGCAAAGTGCATGCAGGTATTGTCATACTGACCTGTGGGTAGTCAACATGTACATATGGGACTCTCGCAAACACCAACATCCCCTGGCACATGCCACTACACCTGAAAGAGGAAGGCAGAATGTCAAGATCAACATGCTGTTAGTGTTGTTACACATGATACATGCTGTCAAATGCACAAAATGCATTCCAAATCTGCAATACATGGTATGTCTGCTGCCTATCAACACTACTCAACAATATTAATCTACAATTGTCTACCTAGTATGTCCACCCTGTGCATCAGACCATATGAACATGTCTCTGCACTGATGGTGTGGATAACAGGGATGCGGCACAGGCATCATCATATGCACAGGGTTATAATGTTTGCTAGAGGCCAAGGCTGTGCCATTGGATGACATCATGCGTGTGTGTTAGGGCCTGTGATATCATTGGGCATGTGTGGATGTTATGCGTGTGTGTGTTGAGGTGCCCTACATTTGTTTCCAGTGTTTGTGTATGCATGCACACAGGTCTGGCATGTGGGTAATACTGACAGCTGCAGACTGTACAAGGCAGGTGTCACAGTTCACGGTGTCCGGCCATGGCCATGTAACCTGCCTGCCAGGGGTTGCACGGGCACTACCAGGCAGAGGTCCAGATTGGGTACCGTCTGATGACACATGTCCACTGGAATCGTGTCTCTGTTGGGACCATTCAGGACCATGTGCACATGGCCTGCTGTGTCCTGGTGTGGACTGCACAGCACCAGCAGCATTGCTGCTGCTACTGCTACTATGGGAGGGGGCATGTGCAGTAGCATGTTCACATAGACCTTTAACAGGTGATGTAGCTGGCCTACGTCCATGTGCCCGATGCCTCACTCCCACCAGATGTTCCAGCACATACTTTCCACGCTCAAGGATTGACATGCCACGGTCAAGGACTCCCACCATGTCACCCAATAGTCTATCCAAAACATCTGCAAGATGATGATGAGCATTTACAAATGCCTGGATGTTGTTGGTTAATGAATGGACAGCAGCCCTCTGAAGCCTCAGACCATCTCTGTTGTGCCATTCAGCATGTGCCTGTGCCTGCATTACAGCCCGAAACATGAATCTGGCGACTCCAGCTGATGTGCTTGGTCTTACAGGGGCATGTTGGCCAGTGGTCCTCCTATGAGCAGCACTGGGCACATGCCTGTATGGGACATCACCAGTCTGTTGACTGGGATCATGTTGTGCAGGCACACCTTCCATAGTCACCACACTTCCCTGTTCCATGCTACCACCCACCAACTGTCCTTCCTCTATGGCCGGTGGTGATGGGGTATGTGCAGGCAGGGGAACTGTGTGTGAGTATGAGAGGGAGATAGGTCAAATGGCAACCAATGGCAGAGATTCAGCCCCTGACACCCTGCTTGTGCCTCAATCATACTATCAGCATCACTGCTAGAGTCTGTGGGGACATTAACAGCAGGTGGACTGCAGGAGAGCAATGCACCTACATCATCTCCTGTGAGGGGAAGACAAGAACTGTACATTACAAGTTACACCAGACACACACAGACACATGAGACACAAAAACACACACAGACACACACAGACACACATGCTACATGCAGGTGATATGGCGGATGGCATTCAGCTTAGACAATTATAGTTTCAGCTTAGGAAATTATAGTTGTAGATATCATACATCCCTGAGTTGCACACAACAGCATACATGTGGTATAGCAGACAGCATGCACCTTTCATAATTATAGTGGTGGTTAGCATACATTCCTGTATTGCACCATTTGTGTTAGTAGCCTATGCCCCATACCTGCAACACAATGCATGCACTTTGCACCGTTGCACTGCACTGTCATGGTGTGTGCAACATGCACCACATGTTAACAGACCATCGTTGACCTATGTACACCTGTCACTGATGCTTTGTTTTGGCTACTGCCCCTATGTATGAGGACATGAGCAGTAGGATATGTCGACTGCATATTATGTTTGCCTGAGCCCTAGCTTGTATATCTCCCTCAAAGCAGTGCATTTCTGTTCAACATTATTCTGCCTACCCCTGAGCTGAGTGTAGACATTGTGCTTGTGGCTGTACACACATTTGACATGTGGCGTATGACTTTGCCAATCACATGTAGCATGACATGTCTTCTTCTGACGTGTACACCTGTCACTGATGCTTTGTTTTGGCTACTGCCCCTATGTGTGAGGACATGAGCAGTAGGATATGTCGACTGCATATTATGTTTGCCTGAGCCCTAGCTTGTATATCTCCCTCAAAGCAGTGCATTTCTGTTCAACATTATTCTGCCTACCCCTGAGCTGAGTGTAGACATTGTGCTTGTGGCTGTACACACATTTGACATGGCTGTCCCTACTTTGCAATGGTGCCACAGACCAGCAAAGGTTTACAGTACACCGGCCTGCTGTGTGGCGTATGACTTTGCCAATCACATGTAGCATGACATGTCTTCTTCTGACGTGTTGAATGACATGCATACATGTGTAACACAATGGTGTCCATTCCAATCTACAGTACGGTAATGGTGTCCTAATGCAGGGACGTGTTATACTAACATGGGCCTTCAGCTGATGCAATGTTGTCTGTCCACCCTACAAATATGCAGGGACATATTGCACATTGAGCTGATGTGCATAGCCATTGCAGGGCATCATGTGGCTTCAACACTGCTATACAGTGTGAGATACTGACACAGTTTATAGCCATGACTATGTTCACATACAATACATATCTAATGTGGAATGTGACCCACGTCATCGTGGTGTATACACAATAAACCCTAGTGTTGAATGTGTGACACAAGTCACAGAAGGGTATACGGATGACACCCCTGCACATCTGCAAACATATTACTGATACCTGGCAAATATGCCCACACATGGCTAACATACAAGTACTCTATGTCCCACATGCCATCTGTGTACCTCACACACATGAGGAGCAGGCATGACAGTGATGTCTGACATGAGCAAGGTGAATGTTCTGTATCTGTGGCTTGATGTCGATGTATGTGTATGTTGTGCAACACATGTATGTATTTGGATACTGTATAGGTGAATGCTTCCATGTCGTGACACACTCTAGATGTTCAAGACATGTTATGTGGCAGTTTCATGTTATGCCTACACAAGCTGTGCATAGGCCTGCATGATGTTTAGTGTTTCACATCTGCAATATCACCATTACACAAAGGCCATAGTTGTATTGTGTCGAGCCAATGTACAACAGGGTGTACACACATGTACATCACTTCTACTGTGCGTTTTGCTTCATGTCTCTGGCCATCCTCCATGGCCATGTGTACACATATTCAGTCCAATGGTTGTGATGGCCATCTTATTTCACATGTCAGTGTTATCCCATATGACATACACCCATAGATGTCATATGCTCCACTGAGGACAGGGTTATGCAGACAAAGGGTGGTATGTATGGGATGTGAGACATGTTTTGCAGGATAGTTGAGCAGTGTTGCGGTCAGCCCACTACATGTCATGGACATGTCTGATAGCATATGACATTGTGTGACATTGATAGCAAGGGTATACTCCACAAGGATGTATCTTGTGGGCTGGGCATACTCCATCTCCAACACATTTAGTGTGTGTACACACATATGCTGTCTGTACAGTACTGTTCGTATTCCCAACATGTGTAATGCTGATATGTAGTACCTGTCTCTACAGTGGAACACACCTCCACCATTGTATTCACTGTTGTCCACACATCTGGCAATGACAGTTTGAAAGGTTTAGTGTAGGTGTTTCATATAGTGTTCAATTGTTTCTCATAGGTAAACAGTGTGATGTATTGCAGGTCTGACCAGTGTCCATAACCAGGACCACCATACATTAGGTGTATGTGTGTTATGGCAGATAGCATGCACTTAATATGTCCCATGCCTTATCAAGCCTGATAAATAATAACAATATCACCTGACACAGGCTGCTGTCATTGCAAAATGCCAGAGGTACCTAAACAGGTGTGTCACAGCAGTAAGATCATTATCCACACCTGTGTGGTAGCTACAGGGTGCAATGCCTACGTTAGCACATAAGCCAGTACAATGCACTATACTATGAAGAATGCAAATCTGTGCATACATAGAGTAGCAGACCATAGTATATGGAATGTGTGCATACATGCCTTGCATATGATGTTACATTACATATTGTACAGTAACACATGTTCCTATGTGATATATGGTTGTATTTTATGTGCAGTAGTGACTTACCAGGCAACTCCAGGCTTGGTGGTTGAGAGACAGCCACCTCCACAATACCAACTAAAGCTTGTGAATGGAGGTCTGCAGGTGTCCCCAAGTTGGACAGTAGCTCCTCGGTACATGTGAGTGGGGGCTGGGTGAGTGCCCCCCACATGTTGCACCTTGTTCCCTGGCGATTGCATTAGCATGCTGTTTCACCCATCTTATCAGGTCAGTGCAGTGTCAGCGCACCTAATGATAGGTGCGATTGTGACCACCAATATCATTTACCCTCCTGCAGAGTTCTTCCCACAGGGCATCCTGCTTCTGTGCATCCTGTGGCACATGGCCAAAGAGCATCATGTAGTTGTTGAGGAGTTATGAAATGAGGACCTCATCCTCCAAGCAGCTGTACAGTGGCCATCTGCTATGTGGCATACCTGGAAGACATAACGATGGAGACAGGTCACAGTAACTCACAGAGAAGTACAGCAGTACAGCTGAGCATACATGTGCATCACATGTATTAAGATTACAAATACGTCTTTGTAGATCTACATGACACTAACACCACTGACATGTATAAGTCACACACATTTGACACCTACTGGTGATGTGATGTTATCACCATATATGTGTGTGTCATGTGATGACATTGCTCATACACCATGTAATGTTGTTTTGACGTGGGCATGTCTGTTTGTCTGTAGTGGTGTCTTTACCTATCAGAACATGCCTGGATGTGTTCACATTAATGCAATTGACCTTAATACTGTGTGTATGCCACATATATAGTCATACATTTTTATTTTATTTATTTTTATTTATTTTTATTTTTATTTAACATTTGTTGACCGGGAATGTCCGACTAGGTTCCACAGATCCTGTTTTCAACGGAGGCCCGGGGAGAAATGCTCCAGATATCCATATCCATATCCATTAGGGACATGACCTGTGACCCTGCAGACTTGCAAGCATGTGTGTGTTTTGCCATATATATCTACATGGCAGTGTACATCTGTGTAGCATCCTGCCATGTATTGCCTGTGTTGCACATGTGTAACACATGGGACAATAGCTAGCCTGATGGTATTTGCAGGGTTGGATATCCACTATGGCATGTATGGTCATAGTGAAGTAGTAGGCTATATGCCCTGGGCCATTTATTACCCTAGGCAAACAGGTTACCTAGCTGTAGGCAACAGACAGGTAAGTTTCAGTAGCCACTTCAAGCAGTGCCACAGAACCAATACACATGGTTACTGATATATTTGGCATGCGGTCATCACACCATGCCACAGAGAGGGGCGATGTGTAGCTTCACTGGACAGGGATGCATAGTATGGCAAGAGTATGTTAAGTGTACAGGACAGGGATCTGTCAGGCATGTTGTGATCCTTGTACTAGAAAGGTGGATGTCCATGATGTATGTGTTTATTTGGGATCAGGATGTGTTAAGTGTAGCATGTCCAACACCTCTGGGTTGGACATGGCTTTATTCAGGGTAGGCTGCATGCTACATAGTGCAGCTAAGGATTGTGAAGGGCAGTGTAGGCCATCTACACATGGGCAATAACCCTTAAAGGAAATGTGTGATCTATTATGGGTCACATGGGTGTAGAGTATGGCTGAGCAGTTATCTCTATATTCCTGGTTGGCACCCTGTCATGATTAAGGGTGCCACATATGACTACCTGCCTTTTGTGGTGAAGTAACTATCAAAGGGAAGTACTGTCCAGCTGCATCTCATACACACAGTTGCCATTATGTTGACTGCTGCCTAGGTGGTAGCTAATGGGTACAGGGTTTGTAACATAGGGGATGACAATGCAAACCACACATCTGACACACTAAGGCCCTTCTGTATGTTGAACGCAGCACACAATGAGTTGACTATTGCTCCTAGTTCATAGTCATTTGCAGACATCAATAGGCTGATACCTTCTGTGTTAGTCTATGTGGTATAGATAACAAAGAGGGGGTGTACCAGGAATGACCCCTGTATTACTGTGGCTGGCACTGGTTTGATGTGCGTGTATTCATCAAATACCTTCTGTAGTGTGGGTTCCACCAGCAGTCCAGTTGCCAACCACTCTTGTGACATAGGAATATACTCCTAGTTTACTTAGTGTAGCTGGAACACAGTATGGGTGATGTTGTCCTAAGACTTGGCAAGGTCATGATATGCAGTGTGAATCAACCCTATTTTCATCTACATCTGTACTAAGTACATCAATTGCATTGATCACGGTTCATGGCTATACAGACCAGACTCAGCAGGGTAGTTGTGCACTATGTTCCATTATCAATGGTGTCTCCCCCTTTGTGGGGTGTGATAACTGTTGCTGTCCAGCATTCGGTGTGTACACAGCCTAATATGGAGCTATGATTGAACATGATGTGTATGTGGATAGCTGAATTTTCTTACATTTGTGTAGGATACACCCTGGGATGTTGACAGGTCCCATGAAGGCTGTATGTATGACATTAGAGAGTGCAGCTTGTACCTGCATAGTCATTAGTAAAGGGGCCCTGTAGTGTACATGGATATATAACTAAGTGTACCTGTTGGGGGTGGGGGGAGGTGGGAGTGGGGTTAGGTTCTCCGAGACCATATCTGGATGAACGGGTGCTATTTCTGTAGGTGCAGTACGTCCCATGCCATAGTGCTGTGCAGCAAGGCAGGTCTTCTCCTTGCCATTACGATTAACAACACAGCTATAGAATGCTCTGTGCTTGGCCTCATAATATGTGGCTGACTGGTTTCACAGTAGCTTTGCGTGGTTTTATACGGTGTATCTGCATCTTACTGAGGCTGATCAGGGATCACCTACACTCATGTGTGTTCACTCTTGTAACAGTTACTACCTTCTGTGGTACAGTTTAAAGCATGGTACCACCAGTTTGCCTACTTGTTTGTGTTGGCTTGACTCCTGGGTCTGTTTCATTGGCACAATCACTGCACATATGTGACTGCTTACGGTTCATTTGTGTAGGATTCAGCATTTGCACATGCATTGTCCATCTGCATGGGTGCCATGGCACTCACCATTCTGCTCTTAGGAACCATAACATTGGCATTGGAGACTATGTGTGGCATACTGTTAGCCCTGTTTGTGTGACTACTGTGATCCAGGTCAGTGGGGTCGATGGAATCCAACATGCATTGAGCGCAGGTGTGGGTACATGAGGAGTCTTCCCAGTTCATAATGGGGTAGTTGTGAGTAGCCAATATTATGATTCTGTCTCAGACCTAATCTTCCCCATTACAGCACATTATGACAGTTGGGAAGTCCATGGCCTGGTGGGTGATCTGTCTCAAGGTACATTTTGAATTCCACTGTGGCACAAAGGTAGTTGCTCAGCATAATGCATCTGATGTTATGCAAGTGCAAGTAGCGTTGGGGTGTACATATCCTTCAGGCACATGGACACACCTGCGGCCCATGTGTTCCAATAAAGGATAATGAGCAAAACGTGAGGTACGTGTTATAACATGGTCATGCAGGTGTGCTCTCCGGAGCATTGAAACATATCTCAGCCACTGCACAGATATGTTCTCCATGTTAGGGATTAACATATGTGTGTCCGTATAGTGTTTCTGACATGTATCATTGTGTAGTGAGACCCGCAGTTTATTGCTTGGCTGTCCCTGTAACAGCAGTGGACCCTCACCTGAACCATGCATGATGAAGGCACTATAGGGGAAGCATTAGTCATAGGCTGTATCCAGATTCCCAGGGGTGACAGGTGCAGGTCCTGTCTGGCAAAGCATCATGGTCTGTCAACCATGTTATCCCAGGATGACAGATACTGGATACCCTGTGACATTCACCACTACACTGGAAAATTGTGGAATACAATCCTTTTGTCCCAGTTCTACCCAGGCCTTGGGACATACCTGCATGGGCTACAAGACCTGACAGTTCCTACATGTGTTTCCATGCAGTCCTGGCTAATGCATCATAGGTCCTGCACAACAACATGGAATGTGCCAGAACCATGTGTATAGTTCAAAAGGTGGTCTGAGTGTATGAGTATGTGGCTAATCATGGCAGACAGGCAGCTGACAGTATGTATGCCCTCCTATAGGTCAGTGTGTAACATAGTGCTAGAGTTTGCATTCACAAATGAGTACTGTTGGGCATGTTTCCAGTCATGTATTCAGAGGTGTGGCACAATTATGCAAACTATGTCATACAGTTTGTGTATTTCGGTGTCTGTCTCTTCCTGCTTGGGGGGGGGGGTCACTTGTTTGGCCAGATACTTATACGCGTCTGTGAATGTGTGTAATTTCCGGTAGTGTGTGTCGGTGTCTTTACTGTGTTCTGGTAAGGGTATGTGCTGGTTGTGTTGATGAGCTGCATGTGTTAACCTACACCTCATGACTGCCCAGTCCAGTCATGGCTGTAGACTAGGCTGCCTTCCAGCTTACCCCTGTAGCTGCATCCCAGACAATATGTGGGGTGTGGTGTTAGATGGGTCTGGCAGTGTACATTGCATAGAGATTACATTCCTCCAGGATGGCCACATACACAAAGCTGACATTAGGAAACACCAGTAGCTGACTAGTGGACATGCCTGTATGAGCATTCAGTACTACAAGTGCCAAGTACTGTATTTAGTTTACGTATTGCCTATGAAGTTGTTTTAGACAGTGAAGCTCACCTGTAAATATTTGTGTTATGGACGTGACAACACTGGCTATTACAGAAACATTGTATCTACCTTTAGCAGCAATCCTCCTCTGAGGAGCACATCACATCCTGTTAATTGATTACAGATGATGCAAGTGTCTACAGGTCTGTATCCTTCTCTGGGTATATACTCACATATCCACCAGTACCATGAGCTCTGTTGGGCACACACACCCACTCCCCAAACAGAGTCATGTATCAATAGGCTCTGATGCCACTATCAACATGATCAGGATATAATCAGTTAGTGTGAGCCATCACCTAATGCGTCTATTACACATGGACAGCTGTCTCCTACATCTTACACTCCTACTGCAGATGTTACACTGGAGTTAATGATGATATGCAACCTGTTTCATTACCAGTGCTGTACACTACCTTACATACAGTATGTGCAGATGGCTGTTAGGTTGGCAATGAGAGGTTGGGGCTACACAAACCTGGTAGTTCAACCAGTGTGTCTGTTCTGTCAATATCCACTCTATGTAGGTGTGCACATAGTCATTTGGCCCAGCCCTGTAACAAGGGTCACTACACATTTGCATAACATGTACACATACATAGCTGTTATTGCTTGCAAATGATAGTAGAGAGGTGGATATTACATGTGCTATGTGCATGGATAGTTACCTGGCTCTTCCAATTATCTTTGCTATCATGCTGCTAACCTGTCAGATGAATATTAATGCTATGTATCCTGTCATTGAGTATTGTAATTGCCAATAGATATAACTACTGTTTGCATAACATAACAGAACCACTATGTAGAACTGAATACAGATCTGCCTAGCATACTGTACATTATGCAGTTATTGGCACAATATCCCAAATATGCACAGCATATTTGCATGGTAAGCCCACCTTTAACATGTTCATCTTACTTACACACCCATACATATGTCAACTGGTACAATATATCAACATATACTATCCCCTGTTATAGCACATACTTGTTGGACCAATCCTGACACTGGCAGTGGCTGGAAGTGAACTGGTGGGTTCCAAGCCCATATCATCCCTTGTAGTGTATGTGGAGTACGCCATGTGGCTTACAGCAGTACACACATAGAATACTACAAGCATTACTACTGCTCAACAATACATTGCTACAAGATAGCTATTTCCACTATATGCATTGATTACTCTGTAATTCTTACAGTACAGATAGTACATACACAGACATGCTACATGCTATACATACTGTCTTAGTAATCGGAGGTGTTATTAACTAGTGTAATACTCATTTTCAGTTCATCTTTCAGTGTTTTGTACTGTCCTACAAGTAGATACAGATGGTTTGAATGTGTGACAAGGCAACCTTTTATAGTTACAGATCAGTAACATGTGCTATCCCGATGGCCAATTGGTGATCCTAAGTAGCTAATTACATGCACGTCAGCTGTGCTGTTACTGCTATAGCCAATAACATGGCTACAGTGGAGTATAACTGAGTACTCCACTTAGACATTGTCCCTTTGCCTTACTTGTGAGGAAGACAGCATGGAAGTTTTTTTTGGAATCTACTGCAACAGCTGTATGGAGACGAACAGTAATATATTGTGTGTAACGCCTAGAGGAGTCGGTCTAAATGTGAGTACTGCTGTTATATTTCTGAACATTGCTACTTGTGCAGGGTTTGTCTGTACCTAATACTTCTGCATATGTGTCAGTCTGGCCAGGTTGTTTGACCAGCTCAAGTCTGCATAGCTATGCATATAATGTTAGGGGGTTTACATTGTACTTACCAGACATATTTAGTTTGGTGTTACTGTGCATCATACTGTGCTAATAATCAGTACTCGGTAAAACTTCCTAGTGTACAAACCTTTCAACCCTCTGAAACGGGATTAGTTCATACAAACCCTGTTACATCAGCAGCTGTTCAATTGTATAACGGCAAGTATTTCACATAGAGCCATGACAGTGTATCTGCGTCCAGGTATGTTAAGGTTTCAGCAGATGTTGTGCAGTAGTTGCATAATTGGTTATGGTATGACAGTATGTATTGATGTAATTATTTCAGTTGTGGGGTAGATGTTGGTGGGTGTACATAGCACATGCAGGTGTGTAGGAACCCCTTTTATACAATGTCTATATGTGTGTGGGTGTTCTTTTCCTATGTGAACACTTATCTCTTAGTGGACTAATACTATGGTAATTGCAGGCTTATTCATTAAGGCACTATTAAATGCTTCCTGTATAGCCTGCAGGTACTGTTAGTCCTTGAATCCTTTTGGCAATACATTGCAATGTAATAAAGATTTGCAAAATGAAAGCTGTCTGTGTAATTCTCTCATGGATATTTGCAGTCAATGCAGTTGTGTTGGTGACTGTGTCCATAGAACATATTTGTAATAGTGTATTGGTATATAATCTTCATATGTTATGTTCATATTGTTTGGGGGGGGTGGAATGTGTGACTGCTATGGCCCATGTTATACTCAGAATGACCACTTCGGATGCTATCTACAGACGTGTGTGTATATATATATATATATATATATATATACATATATATATGTGTGTGTGTGTGTGTGTGTGTGTGTATATATAGATATATACATTATTGCATACGTTTATCTGTACCTCCATAGATGTGTAAATGATTTTAACCTATCTATATATCTACATATATATGTAGACCTGTATATATCAACATGTGTCTATGTATCTCTTTATATATATATATATATATATATATATATATATATATATATATATATATATAAGCATACACCTTTAATTGGGTACATGGCGGGTTGCCCTATTTCAACACATTCCTCCCTTTTGTGTTTTAACCTGTCTGCATACACAACTGGGATAGGTACATCCCAGGTAGCTTAGTGTTAGGTTACTCTGAGGATGAAGTACATGTTGCGGGTTCTACTCCTGGAAGGTGTTGCTATTTTACCTCTCAGAGTAGGCACTTGTAGGGAAAGTGTGAATAATGCACATTTACGCAGTTGTGAGCAGGTATGCCTGTGGTCTGCGTGACGTTAAGCAAAGGTCAAACGCTTCTCCGTTTACCATATTGCAGCGCCGGTTACCATTGCGCAAACACGTGGAAACCCGCTTACAACTGCTTAAGAGTGCTTTAATCCACCTGCATCCAAAAGCCCTTATTCTGGCCCTCAAAATAACCTAACAGCCCTTGCAGGTCTTGAAACCGAGACCATGAACACCACAGTCACTGACCTTACCACTAAGACATTTGAGATATGCAAAAATGTTATGGTGTTTAGAATATACATTGTACTACAAACATTCCTCACTACTGAAAACAAATGTGACAATCAGTTGGTGTATATATGTCTGATACATGTTAATGTTCATATGGTTGTGAAAGTAGGTGTTGCAATGTGACATGACAAGGTGTATTATGAACGAGTAAGGTTCTTGGTTTGTGTCCTTTTTTTATTGTCCCCATACTCCATGTACGCCCCTCCAGTTCACTTATTGGACATCCGCCCCAGGCCCTCCTTGATGCATGATTGCATTATCCGTCATTTCTCCCCCACCCCAATCTTCACATACACAACAGCCACCCCTTCTATGGTGAATTAGGTTAATATTAATTGTTATAATACCAGAGCTGCATGTTTTTTTTATACACTCCAATTCCTTTGGAGTGCTTCTGTGTCACAAAGTGTGTTCATAGATACTTATATATATATATATATATATATATATGGCCATTGATGTAACTGTATAATAAACATATATATATATATATATATATATATATATATATATATATATATATATATATATATATATATATATATATATATATATATATATATATATATATATATATATATATATATATATATATATATATATATATATATACACATATATTATATATATATATATATATATATATATATATATATACAGTAGAAACGTAAGTATCCAAGGACATCAGATACTTCAAGTAAAACTTTCCTTTAATATAGGACAACTAAGAACAAAGGCATAATCACTTTCATAATGGTGCTACTTCATCAGATGTATAACATAAATCAGCAAATAAAACCACGGGTTTTAATCCAGACCATGGTCCTTCCAGGCTCTTCAGGATGGACAATATCAATATCTGTGCATTAACTGAAATCTGTCTTAAGGCTCCTGAGAGCACACGTGCAATACCAGACTACAACCCATACCACACATTTCAGCCACAGAACATGGACTGAGAGACATGGAGGGGCTGTATCCATATTCATCAGGGATACCTATACCTCCAGGTTAGTGGGGCAGCATGATACCTCTGTGATCATCCATGTGCAGCTAACATCAGCCACAACTGCATTGTGGAATGTGACCTGCTACGGATCACCCTCCATGACCCAGGACCTCCACTTCACCTACCTGGTGACAGTGGAGAACATGAAAGTCCTAACACACACCCTGGCATTGGTCGATGCATTGCCAACTACCATACCATTAACTGGGAAACATACTCTAGTACTCACTTCCAGGACCAGCACTTCCTGGAATGTATCACCTCATATGCCCTGTATCGGGTGGTAACCTCCCTAACGTGGGGTGGAAACTACAAGATGTGGTCATCACCAACATGGGCAACAGGTGCACCACAGTGGAGGTTAACTGGTCACTTGTTAGATTTGACCATGAACTATTCACTGTTTCCACACCCTAGCATCTCCCCCACCCATGGATACCACAGTGTATACCTTTCCTACAGCTAATTTACACTATTCCTGACAGGAGTGGGGGGTTTTACAGCCCTCACGCTAAGATGAAACACTGCTCTGGATACAGACAGATTTACAAATGCAGTCTATAAGCACCTACATGGATGTATGCATTGTGCCATCGCTGGTAAACCAAGACTCACTCCTCCTAGACAAGGACACCAGTCTGGTGGACCTCTGCAATAAACAGGCTATACTACAGACATAGGACAGTGGTCCAGACACAGCAAATCCCACGAATGGTAGACATCCATGACCACTATTAGTATGATACGTACGTCCCTCATGAAATTATCCAAGGCTAACATCAGCAGGAGAATACACAATGATTCGAATGACAACCACAAAGCCTTCTTTGGCTATGTCAAGGATCTACATGGTGACACAAAGATTTGCACTGTGCCAGTGAAATATAGCACAAAATATGCTGACCCTACTGATATTGCCTACATCCTTGCAGATACATTCGGTGCATACTTCACCCCCAAAACAGCCCGAAAGGTGCAGTATCCCAACCATCAGAGACACACAGGTGGAAATGGCCCTGTCTAGCAGCAGAACACAGTGTCAATGGAGGCAGATGTTGACCCAGACTGCATCTTGCAAACTGTACAAGACAACCTGCTCTCCACCTAATTAAGCAATCCTACATCAGCCTCTCCACAAGCTACATGCCAATACAATGGTGCATGGCAATGATTATTCCACTCCATCATGGAGTAATCACAACTGCCCATGGTAACTACCACCCCATAAGCCTGACTAGCCTGGTCTGCAATGGTATGGTTCGCATCCTAATGCACTCATTAACAATGACATTGGTAACCTTCGAACACGTGACCCAACCCAGGTCAGATTGGTTGAGTGCAGTTCATGCCTACTGAACCTGTTTGACATCTTACATACAGTCACCAAGACATTAGATGACAGGGTTGGTGGGTCACACATACTACCTGGACCTCACCAAGGCTTTTGACACCATGCCCTACTCAGGTGTTATTGATAAACACACCAGCCTGTATATTCACCCATACATCACAGGCTGGGTTGCCAATGGGCTTACACACAGAGCCCACATGGTACGACTAGCGGTCTCCAGGTCCAACTCTTGAACAGTCACAACTGGTGTCCCACAGGACTCAGTCCTGGGAGCCCTACTGTTTGGCATATACATCTCAGATGTACAGGCAAACACAAGTGGACTACGGCAGACCCTGATTGGCAATGACTACAAACTAGGAGCCATGATTGATAGTCAAGCTGACACGGACATCCCTCAGGGGGCCTCACAGATAATATCACAGGGTGCCAATGACACAGCCTCCAGCCAAGTGCCACTAACTGCATGGTCATTCCATGGTGGACTTGACACCCACATATTAACACATGAGCGGCAGCCACTTTAATGCAGACGAGGTAATGGGGTATCTGGGGACTAAGATAAATAGTGATCTCCCCTGTGACAATCATATCTCTACAGTAGTTGGGACATTTGTCTATATAGGTCATCTGACTACTAAAGGATTCCCATCTAAACATACTGGGGTTATAGTGCCCCTTTACTCATCACTCATCAGCCCCTTCATAGGGTATAATAACTCATGTGGGATGTACCTCAGAGGACACGTCCAATAACTGGGGGTCCACGAATGTACCTCACCAAGGAGAATACTGGTCTCCAACATATGGCCTATGCAGCCGGACTGAATAAACCCCTGCTTTACTCAGTGGCATCTCATTTACCCAGAGATGATCTCCACTGACCAACACAGCCATTTTGAACTCGGCTTGATGGATATGCTCCACCTATGGGAATCCATGTCACAGTGAGCCACACACTGTAGTTAGCTGACTTTGCCACAACAATAACTGGAAGATGCTGGAGGGACAGCTTCCTGTCACAGACACTCCCCATACTTTGGAACAACATCCCTAACTACATTATACAGAGCCCCTCACTAACACTCTGCAAGGGGAAACCTTGAAGGGTGAATGGGGAACAGTAGGTGCACCCCAGGGAACCTGTCATTGGCTCTGCTCCACAGAGGGATGGTTAATGAATCATGGGGTGGCAAAAGCTGACACATTTTGGCTGGCCTTATGAATGGCTTCTGGCAGTTGGCCAAGTACCTACCTATGAATCTATACATACAGTATCTGCATATGCTAATAGCTTAATTTACTGTTCAGGTGTTGATAGCTTAATTTACTGTTCAGGTGTTGACTTACCCTGTGCCAATGGCTGTTGTGTGTGTAATAGTTGAGGGCTGCCTATATTGGATGCACACAGTAGACTGCCTTATACATGACAGTTTACAGGTAGTCTTGTGTGTGTGCCATCCATTTTACTGTGTGTGCAGGTGGAAAAAGGTGTCAGTCCCTAGGTGCCTACACTGTCAGTGTGTGTGCTATACATTCCCTGTTTGCCAAGGCATGGGCATACTCGGCATGCCTCCATCTAGCTACTGAGGCTGGGTCAGGGTGTTCATGGTCTGAGTACCTCTTTGCCTGTGAGGCCCATGGCAATTTTGGTGGGCTGTGAGGGCCTTATCCATTCTGCCTCTGCTGCAGCTGTTTCCGCAGGACCATATTGTGTAGCATATCACACACTATGAAGATGTGGACACACGTGCCTGAAGAGTACTGCAAGGCTCCACCAGATATGTGCAAGCAACTGAACCGTGATTTCAGCACCCCAAACACACACTCTTTGATGATTCTGGTTTGTGAGTGTGCCTCATTATGGCATTCCTGCATGGGTGTGTGTGCATTTCTGATGGGAGTCATCATCCACGGTTCCAGTGCATAGCCAGCATCCCCCACCAGGTGGCCATTTGGGATGTCCCCCCTGGCAAATAACCGATACAGCTGTGAGGCATGCCAGATGTGGGAGTCGTGATAGCTTCCAGGGCTGCCAGCACACACATCCATGATAATGCCCTGGGCATTGCACATGACCTGGCAGTTGATGGAGGGTATCCCTTGCGGATTATGTAGCACCTTCCCTGCTCACCGGGTAGTGAATTGATGTGTATGTGCGTGCAGTCTATTGCACCCAGTACCTCCTGGTATTCTGCCACATGGTAGTATATGTGCTCATTGGCATGTGGTAACATGGCATCCAGGAACGGGTGTAGTACCCTGGATGCTGATGTCTGTGAGATACCCATAATATCCCCAGTTGGTCTTTAAAAGGTACCTGTAGCTAGTATTCTCAGGCTTACACATACCTTCGTATCCACTGAGATGGGTTCCCCTCTGTTCTGGCTCTGAGGCGTGGCCGGCACAGCTCCACAAGTTGCTGTAGGGTGTCCCTGTCCACCTTGTAATGCTCTACTATCTCCAGATCATGTAGCCCCTGGTAGGTTAGCCTGAGTCTGAACACTCTCCTCCTCCTCTGGTGCCTGCGGTGTTCATGTGCATCATCCTCCACACCACCTTCAGTCTCCAACACATGCTGGTGGATCAAAGCTATGGCAGCCCCTAACATGTACATAATAAAAGTTCCCCGTCTGTATACAGCACCGGTGCAGAGTGTATGGGAATACACAAATGTGTGTGAGGTGCTTTCATACTTTATAGTATTGTGCTATGGATGCTGCTGATGTAAGTGGGTGTGTATGAACTATTCCAGGTGCTGCGTGTCTTAATTATGAATTTTGCAATGAGTACTGCAAGTGTGGGGCCTTTACTGTGGAGATCTACTTGCCTGTCTTGATTAATCTGTTTCCCTTTAATTCACTTTTAGACTTGGATCTCCTCCCATTATCAGGCATGCATCCACCTGCCGTCTTTTTTGTTTTGTACTTTCCCTACCCAGTCATGGTGAAATGTGCCTTGTAGCTGATATACTGTATATCACCTTTTTTCTGCTTTGACACTTTGCTGTTTTCTTTGCAGTACAGCCCCTCCCCTTCCCTGTTCTGCAGGTAGCTGCTTGCAGCCTTGTTAGCTGTTGTCAATGGCCCACTGTAGGCTCCTAGGTGTTAATTAGTCATTTGTACTCCAATTTCACTGCTGCAGCATTTCCTTATTTCTTTCCTATATCCTTCCTGTTTTTGCTGCAGTGTGTGACGCGCATACCTGTTTACCGGGTTTATGCGTGTTTTCATCTCTATTCACATGCATACTCGGTTACCTTGTGTACTCTCAGCTAAGCATAGCTATGGGCGATTTGACACACCCCTATCCTACAGCTTTGCCTAGCTAGGGGCAGACCAGTTTAGCAATGCTCCAATGTGCTTACAGCAATGGTGACACACCCCTCTCTTGATGTCATCTTTATCTCAAGGGCTCATCTTGGTGTTATAATGCTACATTGTAAGGTGCATCCTTACACCAGCAGGGAGTCTGCGATTCACTATTACTCCTCTCAATTGCATGGCATTGCCTACTAATTCCTAGCTACTGCGCATAACAATGTCACTGCCCATTAGCAACCCTTGGGCCATGAGTATGGTGTAGCATGCCTGCCATTGACAATTATGGAAAAATTGTGATATGTGCTTCATTGCGGTTTTATTCTATATTTTTATATATTCCTTGTGATCCACTTTGCGCACTGCTGCCCTGCCCTTCCACATCTCGTTAGTGCGACTATATATATTAAATGTTCATTTTATATTTTGTACATTTTTTTATGACAATGGCTATATATTTAGCCATTGGCATATATTAACATTATAATACATGTATTTTGTCTGCTGTCATGGCTCCAATTTTATGTTTGCAAAAAATGTAAACCGTTTTCTACGGTTTACATTTCCCCATGATTAAACTATGCCTGCACCACTTCCTGAATGACTAGCTGCCTTCATTTGCATGCAGCACTGCTGCACCTGGGGTAATTAGCATACATGGCTCAGAAGATATGTGGGCGTAGCGTACGCAGGTAGTGCACGTAGATACAGCTCGTACCTGAATTGCTTGGCAGCCATATTTGGTGTTAGAGCGCCAACACTACGCCTGCACCTGGCGCAAGCTTCATGAAACCCGGGGACAGTATTTTTATAGAGCAATAGTAATCAAGTCCTGGTTTTGTAAAAGAGTTCAGTTTCAGCTGCTACAGTAGTCCACTTTTTTCTAAAAGATTAGGGATGTCTCCTTCCATTTCCAGAAAGTCCACACAATCAATAATTTGAAATTTAAAGCCAGTGTGTCTTTTGTGAAGCTGCAGGTGTTGAGCCAGTGTATTATTCTTGCACTTCACTCTAATTTCAGAAAGATGGAAGAAATTCTTTTAAATCTATTGAGCATTTTCCCCACATAAAACCAGCAGCATTGAATTACAGTCACATCCTGCATTGGTTTTAATCAGTTTCTTTAAATAATGGCAGAAAAACTCAATCAACTGATAGAAATATATATGGCTTAATATATATGTATATACAGTATATATACACACACAAACACACACACACACATATATATATATATATATATATATATATATATATATATATATATATTTATATAGATCTAGGACTATTGAATGAAAGTTCAATAGTCCGGATCCACAATAACCGAACGCAGTTTAACGAAAGCGCTTTCACCAAAAAAGTGCTTTCCTTAAAGTGTTTCAGAAAAAAAATAAATAAATCTTCTTTTATGCAGGGCAGCAAGGCCTCCTGCACCCCCCGTGTAGGGGGCTGTGCCCCCCACCCCCCTACTTTTATATTCTCACTCCAAGGTCACACTACATTGGTGAAAAGGGAATATTCCCTTAACCGCACCATAGTGCAACTGGCACAACAAGCATACTTATCCGAAAGTGCTGCTTCGGTGAACAGCACTTTCAGTTAAGTATGTTCAGTGATTTCTGCTTCGGCAGAAAGTGTTGTCGGGTATCTGTACGGATACCATATATATATATATATATATATATATATATATATATATATATATATATATATATATAGATATATATTCAGTATCTCGAGACAAAAATGCCAAAAGAGCAGTTTAACGAACCTGCACTTGATCGAATTTGAAGTGTCGAATTTGGGGCAGTGATGGCGCGGTATGTGGGATTTTCTGTGTTTGTAAGGTGTGGTGTGCTGTGGGATGTGGTTTGCCTGCCATTTTGTGTGTGTGTGTGTGTGTGTGTGTATATATATATATATATATATATATATATATATATATATATATATATATATATATGTGTGTGTGTGGAGATTTAGGTAAGTGCTGTTTTTTTAAGGGTTTTGGGTAGGGATTTGAGTGTATGTGAGTGTGTTGGGAAGTTTTAGGTGTAGGTTAAGGTAGGTAGGTAAGTGTTGAGAGTGGTGGTGTTTGGATGTATGTGGTGTGTGTTTGTGGAAGGGGAATATAGAGTATATAGTGGGGGGTTTAATGTCTTTGTCTTTTTAGCGCAACCTCGGAGATAGTATATACATGTAGTGGAGGTGTGAGGAGGGTGCCCGTTGGCTTGCTCCCCTGCTTATATGTAGGGTAAGTGTGTGTATTTGTGCTGTTGTATTTGTGCATGTTTTGTTGGTTTGTTGTAGTCTGGGGATGAAGGTGTATGTATGTTTGTATGGTGGAGGGTGTATTTAAAAGTTGCGATTTTAAACTTTGTGCTTTTGGGGTTTTGATATTGTGAATGTTTGGCTTTATAGTTTTGAGATACTGAAATTTGAGATTTCAGTATTTTGAGAATATAAAGTGAATCCAAATGTATATATTTATGCATTTATTTATATGAGTCCCTATCACAATATAGAAAACTAATTTTGCTGAAACCCAAACGGTCGAAGTCAGTTCACTAAAAACTAATTTCATAGAAAAGTGTAGAAGTGTGTAGAAAATATGTGATGGTGTAAACGGTTATCATAGGAGTTACCCTGGAAGTGAGACAAGCACAGTACATGTGAATTGCAATGGTCAGCATAATTTTGTATCCCCTGATCTGTAGATGTCCGTGTTTGCTCCCAATCACTGATTAACTGTTTGTGGTGTTTTTTTTTTCTTTTTTCTTGATTGTATGATTATGGTGTAAGTATATATAGGTAAGGTGGTGTGTGTGGGGAGGGCAAAGCCTCCCTCATGGAAAGTGCAGGGGTGCTTGCCACCCTGCAAAAACATGTTTTTAGGATAAAGTTCTTGAGGTTTTCAGTGAAATGAGTTTTTAGTGTTATGAGTTTCCAGTGAAATGGGTTCAACATTATGAGAGTCAGTGGAATGAGATGTCAGTGTTATGACATAAACCCATATATACATCTCTATCTCATGTATATATATATATATATATATATATATATATGTACATATATAGATATATATATATATATATATATATATATATATATATATATATATATATATAAATATATATACATATATAGTGAGAGAGAGAGAGAGATACATGTATCAAAGTTGTGTGGGCTACCATAGTCCATTCAACACCTCTTATAAAACTTGGATTTGATATTTAGTATAGGACTGCCAACATACTTTTGAAGAGAAGAATGACATCTGTATCACTTAAGCTGTTTTCCATAATCACACACCCAGGCAATTCTACAAAACTTTACCCACAACTAGATTGTACTGTACCAGATGACTAAATTATGGTAGTGTGATCACTACTTCATCTGCTTTCTTCCCATGCCACACTATGTCGTCTCTCCTCAGATGGCATTATTCTACAGACTTCAACACTCTGAATACATAACGTTGTACTTCTCTACCTTTAATCTATCAGTCTGACTGTCTGTCTGACTACCCTGTTAGCTTTGACTGGTCTACCTGCAGGTACCAGCAAATGGCATGCTGGGATACGGCCTCAGTAGAATATACTCAAGAAACAAATTGGCAACATTACTGATTTAAAATGTCCTAATCACACTGCTCTTGTAGTACTTTATGAAGTTCTGGAGATTAAACAAGGTGAAGGACATCAGACTGCTTGGATAAGTCCAGTGGAAAACTACCTGAATGATATATAGAAAGGAAAGAAAAAGTATAATCAGAGATGAGTGGGCATGCGCCTTCTCTTGCTGGAGACTAGAAGTGATAAGGCGATGGAAGTACTTCAACACTGGATGGCTACGGAGCCTTCCACACATTTAGACCAACATCAGTACAGATAGTGGCTAGAGGTGAAGATGTATTGATCTATGTTAGCAGCAAATACAACTCAAGGTTGCTTAATCAGGATGATGTCCTGGAGTTCATCCATGCCCAAGTCTCTATAGACAAAGGTTCTTATCATGTCCTGGACAGCTACAGGTTGTTCTCTATAACCCAAAAAACTCACAACTACAGGTTGTTCTCTATAACCCAAGAAACTCACAACTCTTACCTAGATCTAGTAGAGGCACTCAACATTCAACCAAATACCCTATACATCAGAGACTTTAACTACCCCTCTATAACTGAGAAACATATTCTTTTAGTTAGGAACCTTTGTGGACATTCCAGTTGGATATGCACCAGGCACCATGTTTCCTGTACTTTATCAATACAAACATCCTGGCCCAGATACATAGTGCACCCTCTAATGAGAGGATCAAACATATTGGACCTAGTACTCACCAACATGGGAGAGTGTTGCACCTCCTCTGTGTCATGTCCTCATTTGTGAAGTTGGACCACAAAGCTGTCTCCCTCAAAATGAAAATCAACCCAGAAAACCCAACTAAACCTATAAGAGTTGGGAAGTATTCTAAAGGAAACTACATCATATTAAGAAAAAGTTTGTCAAACTTCACGGCTCCCTCAAACACTGAGAACACAGCTACCTATGCAGGATTATTTACAGAAACCCTGTACAAACATGTAAATGGCTGCACTGAAGCTTCCATACCTAACAGAATTAAGCCCAGATCTAACACCGAAAGCAAACCACACTGGGGGAATCCTTATCTTAACAGGCTATATAACAAAAGAAAAAAGTCATACCCAAAATCAGAAGGGGAAATTCTCAAAGAGGCAAGAGCTCTCTGATTCAACTAAACAAGATGCTTTAGTGAAGCATCGTTGCATTTGTTTAAGTTGAGTTAAGGATAGGTACATGCTGAAGGGTGCATTGTATTTTAGTGTGGATCTAATGACCAACGAGTAGAAGGAAATTATAAACTTTTTGAAAAAAAAATGGAAGATGGTCTTAGTCATCAGTTGGGCAAGGTAGAAGGCTTTCCTAAGTAGAGTGGGTACATGAGAGTTTGTTTTCCAAAAAGGTGCTTATGTCCCTCTCTACCTTTTCCTTTTTGAGGGATATTGTTTATGTGGTACATATGCAAGAGTTCCTTTTGCTGTAAATGTATGACATTACATTTTTTCATTGAGATTTAGACTATGATCTTGTCCAAGTTGGACTCTGTTGAAGGATACAAGTGTGTTCAGAAGAGATGACAATGGATCCAAGCCTGTATTATCCCATGAAAGTTCACAAAGTTTTACACAAATTTCATCCCTGCCCATTTTCAAGTGTAACTTAGATCTATGGATGTGAATCAGAAGATTTGCCCCAGGACTATCCCCCCTACTACTACTGGACAAAGGCAGCTCTCAAGTGCTTTATCCTATGTATGGGTCCTCTCACATTATCTATTGTATGATCCCAATTTTTCTCATTAGGGGTAATTTTATTTTATTTATTCATTTATTTATTTAGTTATTTAGTTATTTAACATCTAATATTTATTTAACATTTGTTAACCAGGAAAGCCCAACTTGGAGCAAAGCCAATTTTCAGCAAAGGCCAAGGGAGAAACACTTCAGATGCATGTCTTTGTAATGTGGGAGGAGCACCCAGAGGAAACCCACATGGATGCAGGGAAGATGTGCAGACTCCACATAGAAGTCACTCCAGCCAAGAATTGAACCAGAGCACCTCTTGCTGTGAAGTGACAATGCTACAACTGAACCACTGCACCGTTAATCACCATGGGATGGGTGAGGCCAATATATAACTAATTTTGAGCACAATAGGGAAGCTGGCTAGGCTTGAAATGGCCCACAAAAGCAGTTAGCCTAGTACTTACCTATGAACATTTGAAGCAAGAAGCTAAGGGGTCTAATAAAGCCCAACAAAATCAGGATAGCCTCCTAAGCTAAGGATAATCACAAGGCCTTCTTTAGCTATGTCAGAAACCTTAAATGTAATACTCAGCAATGTGCAGAACTGGTGGGAAATGGAACAATCCTCTCTGACCATGGTGTCATAGCATTAGAGCCAGTACATATGCTATGGCCAGGGTATCATAGCATATGTACTGGCTGATAAATTTAGCTCTGTCTTCACTCCCCACTCTTTCCCCACTATCTCCTGTGGAATCACTTCTAGCATACTCCCCCCAACTTTCAACAAGAAACAGATGCTGGAGGTGGTCATTTACACCAACAACACTGCTTCAATGGCCCAAACAATACCCATGCTCAAGGAAGCCCGCAGGATTTTTTGCAGGGTGGGTGCAAACCCAAGCCCCTCCCACACAGCCCCACCCCTCTGCTGCCCCCACCCACATGGCCCTACCCCCACCCCCACCCTCGCAGCCATTCCAGTGTCCCATTACTTGGCTACTTTTCCCCATTTGTCATAGACACTGTTCAAATCTTTCAGTGTGCATACTGTTTTATGCTTTACTTCTACAATGATTACAGATATTTGGATTTCATTTACAACTTTTATTTAAAATTTTATAGCACAAACACTGATAGACATTTACTAAACCTAAACAAAGCAATAGTATTACAATGAAAAGAGGCTTAGCATTAAAACTTCTCTACCTTTGAAACCCACATTCACCGAAACAACATTGAAACCCTCATTCAAAGAAAATGCATCTGGCCAGTGGCAGGGTAAGTTTACCTTTGGGCTGTTTTCAAATCATAGGCTCCTTGCACACATTTTTAGAACCATGCAAAAGTTATTTGATTCACCTTCCTGACTGTATTAATTATACTATATAATAATTGAATTATATCCCTTGTATAATACAGCACCACTTGTTAGAGTGTGTTTTAAATTTATAGTTCTGAACATTTTTACTTTAAGCAATTAAACAAATCATATGAACCAATAATGACAACCTGCCCAATTCAGAACATTTCAACCACAAAGGGCCACTCTACTCAAACTTCTGTCATATAATCCACCAATATCAACCAATATGCAGAATCTTTGCAGAAGTAAAACTCATCTGAATAATTCCACATTAACGAGATCTGAAACCAGTGAAGAGGTTGTTGCTAGAAAACAACTTTATATTTCAGTGTTTCATCTACAAATTCAATGCCTGCTGCCCTTGAAGAATAAATTGCCTACGTTATATTAAAAAAATGGTAAGCTGGTATATTGCAATAGGGAATGGGTGGCAAGCTGAAAAACAAGTGCATAGTTATTAGGCATCTCATCCAAAGGAGGACATATACCCCCTTAAAATACAAATCTACATGTTGTGGGAGTAGAACCTATAGCCCTCTTTATCAAGATGCAAGTATGCTACCTGCTGTGCTGCTTTAAAAATTCTATACCACAATAGTGATACCATTTGCTAAACAAAACAGTTGCACATTTTAAGCGGGCTTAGCATGAGCAGCAGTAAAATTCTCTTCCCTTGAAGCTCACAATTCCTTGAAAAGTAAGGGATGACCAGTTTTATTTTCAATGATCGTGTGGCTGCAGCAATGACATTCTAGAACCCCAGTGAAATAAATGGAAGAGGAGTTAACTAATATGCTAAAATTAGCCAAGATTCCTAGCGAAATGGAGACAGGAAGCTTATTTTATCAGGTTATGACTACAACGGTCGGAGACACACACAACCAGATTACTTGTTATGTTATGCTAAATGCAATTAAACTTTTAAAGGGGTATCATGACAAGTACACAAACCTTTAATGGGGGTAATACAACCTCATTCTACCAAATCAGCCACAAAACGTTTTTTGCAATACCTTGTACTTTAATCGCTATAAACACTGTTAAAGATATAAAGACACATGACATGTCATATATACATTTCCAACTGACACCGCTACAGCATTTTTCAAAGGGAATAATGATTAGAAGAATGCTCAGAGTTCTCAATTTCAACTTAAAAAAGCTCATGCCTGGTCTCAAACTGCACATTAAACAAGCCTGCTACAGCCTGGCAGCCATGAGTCAACAGACTTACTTTACACATACACACATTTTAGTGTAGCATGCACAAAATTGGGCAAATATTAAGGAGAGTACAACCTTCAACCTTTATATAACACACTCAAGTGGAAACGAGCACACAACTTTTAATTACGTACACGTAAATTATGTCCAAAACACGTTTTACTAAACCTTTACGGTAAAGCAGCTGTATAGTGTGCTTGGTTTCCAATAAATGCAAACTTTAAAACTATTTATGTTTAAAACATTATGCACGGCTGCTATTTAAAACAGTAAAATGACACACCTACTTCATTACTTACTATATATAATATAACCACATAGATACAAGTTTTCCCACAAGATACCTTACGAACCTTTTTAAGTACAACAGGACATGGTTCACCAGTGAACATACTTAGCACTGATTCTCCCTTTTATCAGCAGAAGCAACAGAGCATGTAGAAGATAAGATTTAAAGGGTGCAGCCTAAAGCACTCCTAAAGAAGCTGAGTTGTAAATGCATATCAAACACCCTGTAATTCCTTCTTGAACTTCACTGATCATGCACTTACCTCACTTCATCCGCACAATCTGAACATCCTCTGGAATTCAAATTCCCAGCAGGCGCGAAAGACAAAGACGTAAATCATCAGTCGCACAGATGGAGAAGACGAAAACAGGTCGCAAACACCTGTTGCATCTGTACGACTGGATGGGACCCAAAGAGGAACACCCTTTAAAAAAAAAAAAAAACCTGCCTGCGGGTGCCCTTGCCCATGCTTGTCTAGTAAATAGCCTAAAATATGACCTAGCAGGACCACTTGAGGCACTCTTCAACTACAGCCTCAAAACAGGTTACATGTCAGATGAATGGAAGGCTGCAACAATCATCCCACTTCATAAGGGTGGATCATCAACTAACCCCAGAAACTACATACCCATCAGTCTGACAAGCCTAATATGTAAAGCTATGGAATGAATTTTCATGGAAATGATCAATTGGTAAACCAGAGATACTGGACCCGTCCCAGTTTGGCTTTGTTAGGGGAAGGTCTTGCCTACTTGTCATAGTAGACTTCTCCGAGAGGGTCACCATGGCTATGTATGGGGGAAATGGTGCATACCACCTACCTTGACATGACCAAGGCATTCAATACAATACCTAACTCAGGTTTTGTTGATGAACTCTCAGAATTAGGCATAAATCTCTACATAACACAATGGATTGCCAGCTGGCTCACAAATAGGACACAAGAAGTCAGGATTGGTGAGACCACCTCTACCAAGAGACTTGTCACCATCAGAGTACTATAGGGCTCCATGTTAGGCCCACTCCTGTTTGCCATCTACTTCTCTGAAGTCAAGGCTAATGTCAGAGGCCTCTGGCATACCAAATTCACAGATGACTATAAATTGGGAACTATCATAGTTTCCCCCATGACACCAATATCCTACAAGTGGGTCTAACACAAACAAATGAGTGGTATAAAAGCAATGGATTAAAACTCAATGCAAAGAAATGCATTATAGTGTTGTTTGGGAAATCATCAACTTAAGAAGCTAATTGCTTCATTGATAAAACATCCCAGTAGTGTATTGACCATTAAACCTATAACCTTATTAAGGCAGCATTCACAAGGAGAAGAACAGCAATACCTGGAGGCTACTAATTGAAAGAAATATCCACATGTAACTGAACTTGAGTAGTGAGATACCACTGGACTTTTGTGCAAGTCATAGACTATCCATAAGGAACACTATGTTCAAAAGCAGGAAGGCTTTGATATTAGCCTGTCAAATAACATCTGGTGGCTTAGTCTGAGTAGCATAGCCCAGGTGAATACCATATTATTATACAGCTGCAGGACAAACAATTTGCTGGTTTAAGCTTGTCATGTGAACCATTTCCTTGAGGTAACAAATGTCCAATAAGAAAATGATCTTCCATATGCCAAGCAGTAGAGCAAAGGCAGCAAACATATCCAAATTGAATTATCCATCAACTGTCTATTTCAGTATCCCTTAATGCAGCATATCCCTTATCTTGGTTGTCTTGTAAATATACCATTAGTGTATAAGTTTCTGCAGGCCCAGACTGCTTTGCTGACAAGAAGTGGAAACAGGTTCCCACCCCTGTACTGGACCATTTCTTCCCCAAATAAAATGTGCATGAAAAATACATTGCTGTTCTTGAAAATGGACAGCAGCTGATCCCCCTTCCCTCCAAAAGCTATTATATTGGAGAGAAAGTTTTAACTTTATGTTTACTGTGCCAAAGTAAACAATGCCCTTACAATTATAGTTATAATATGCATGATATTAATTATTTTATTGTTTTCTCAAAGGTTTAATTAGAGTTACAATACTCACAGTTATTTTTGTAACCTGCAATATCAGAGCTATAAAGTTGTCAAAGATTGGGAATAATGCAGAGCCATACAATGTTCTGTTACAGACTGTTCCTTGATTCACTGTGTTATGACTGCCATGTGTCTTTTGTGCATATCAGATTCAGTTTACTCAGGCGTTCTTTGTAGCAGGTACCTTAAAGAAAGGGAGTCTGCTTTGTGCTGATAATAGTTTACTATACTGGATATTTAAGCAGATACTGTTATTTTGCCCATCTTCATAACTGGCAGCTGAAGGGCTTGCAATCTTAGGTTTTATTTTTAATTTTGCTTAAATGCACATATAGCCTTTAACAGAATATGGCTGACTTAAAAAATATGGTTTGTCATCATCTAAACTTTACTGCATTCTAGTTCTAGTGGTATGCAATTTGGCTTGTAGACAGGGCAGTACAAAAGAGGTGGTGCATTATTGTGCTGGCTATCAGACACGATAAAAACATGTCGCTTCACTCACAGATATGCTGCAGCAGGCCAGTATGCAAATGAATAAGCGATCAAAGCAAAGCAGTTTGCAAATGAGCAGATGATCAGTATGATGTGCCACTAAGAGAATCATTGCTTTGGGAGTAACAGCTTTAGGTACACATCATTTTATCGACAGTAAAAAGGCGGCATACTGTTGTGAGAAAGCAAAAGTGAAATAGCAGCCATTTCTTACTTGGTAAGAATCAGTTTTCATATAGTTAAATTGCATATTCAGCATTAACATTCAGCAGTCAGAGTTAATCTTTTAACTTTAATAGAACTGCATTCCAGTATTCCAGTAAAGGACAAATCTCTAATGACCACTATGTAGGAAAAAATATATATCTGATATATGGAATACCACAATTGTCCTGTGATGCTGGCCTTTGTGCAAATGAAAGCTATTTTCACCGAGTCAGAAAAAGTATAGCCTCTGAAGGCTGCATACATTTAACCATACAAAGGTGCAGTGTAGAAAGCAGCGTCATTTCTTCCTCTTCTTTTGTATTCAGACAAAAATGCTGTTTATAGTGTTTTCACACAGTATTTATGACAGGATGAGGAAGGTGTGCCTCAGCACACAAAAATGCTTATTTTCTGAAAGCTGCAGACTCATTTATATAGCTCACATTTCAAGATGTTAGTATCTCAACTTGTTGGCATGTCAGCAGACAGTATTGTCAACAGCTTACCTTTGATAATCTTGTGTCTGATATGTCCCATCCATCCATGCTTATAAGTCACGTCTGACTCCTGTAATGATCCTGTGGACAGCCATCACATCCCACAGAGTTTATTAGCTATCCACAAAGGGGCACGTTCAGGCAAAAGCCAGCAACCATTTAGTCAAAATTAGTGACCTAACATCTTCAACAGTAAGGGATGGGGGATTCAGCCTTCTTATCTGATAGGGATGACATTATTGTACAAATTGCTACCATATACCTGTTTTCTTTTTAGCAGTAACAGCTTCTCAGATGGTATCTGCTCATTTTCCTCATCCATTATCTAGATGGGAAATGCACCTTTTCATCCACTGAATCATCCTTCATGTCCTCTATATGTTTTCTGTAGTACCTTAATCCAGTTCTGTAGTTGTTTGTCTTCTAGTTCAACAGACAACTTCCCAGCTAGGGAGTTTTTATACAAGCCATGTGTCCTATAACTCTTCTTCTACATGAGTTTGGTAAATATTTTAGGAGAATGTGCCCCCACTTAATTAACTTTCTTTTTCTTTTGGTGCTGCAAGAATCCATGTTTCCTTTTTGTACTATTCAGCCTGTATTACATTATTGCTGTGATCTTTACAAAGGACCTTACATTCTCTGTCAGTCTGAAGATATAAACATGCATATTGCATATGAACTGCAATTAAATCATCTGGATCAGGGACTCCCTTTCCTATAAACAAGACACATGGATGTTGTACCTAATTGTACTTTTATACCATCAGTCTTAACCTCTAACCGTTCTTTCTGCTCCCAAAACTCTTGCACCTTCTTTGCTTATCTGTCATTTGCATTTCCTGTTGTAGTTTCTCTTTTTTCATTGCTTTCAGTTGCTGGATTAAGTATATCTATTTGGAGTCATATTACCTTAATTTAGCCTTAAATTTAGTTTTGTTCTTCCTTATATCCTGCTCAGTTTGGTCACATATTTGATAGTTGCCTGTAGGATAGCAAGGCAGGATTCTTCCCTTTACACAGACCTGTGCAAATGACATTTTCCAAGGGGTAATTGATTTGCTTTTTCAGTTTGTTACAGCTTGTTACATTTTTTTATTGATTTATTTAAAATCATTTATTTTAACATTTCAAAATGAATTTTCTTCATAAAATGAAAAAAAAAGTATGATGACCACCTTCTTCCCACCATAGTTACAGTTTGGTGCTTGATATCTATCAGATACGTTCCAGAGCACTTTTACATAAAACAGAATTTAAATTACAAAATTGGGGGATAGGAGGTTGGTGCAATATACCTTTGCCCTTACTACAATTACTAACATTGTAATTCTGACTACAAGTGGGAATGCAGTATCGGCATTCATTTAGGAAGCTATAATATCACATGTATCTTCTTAAATGAATGTTAGTGTACTGCACTCTTGCCCCATCAGCAACTGCTGATCATGTTGCATAAGATTTCTCCTGGGGAAGCTACGCCCTTTGACCTCCCTAACTTATTACTTTGGATATACATCAGTCAGAGGGGTACATCCAGAACATATGGCTGTATTTGTTCTCTAAAACATCATTGTATAGATGGTAGAAGCAGCAACAAAACAGTAAAAGTGCAGCTGTTAGATGCTCAAGAATTACAAGACTTTTCCTACTGGGCACAGCTACAAGACGTGGCACACAGTTCCTCTTCCTTTCTTCTCCTCATGAGGACAACTTTCAATTCTGCACCTGCAGCTCTCAGCTTAACTTATACCCATATTCTCCCTGTCTATCACAGCTACCTTGCTTCACTGAAAAAAAAATATTTCCATCTCAGCCTTTACTCAACGTCATT
This sequence comes from Protopterus annectens, assembly GCF_019279795.1. Lineage (NCBI taxonomy): Eukaryota > Metazoa > Chordata > Ceratodontiformes > Protopteridae > Protopterus > Protopterus annectens. Next base: position 3,167,681 of record NC_056742.1, on the reverse strand, counting down.
CTGAACAGATGCATCAGTAAATGCTTGCACAAATTCCAATGACATAATGTGCTACCCCTTTCATTTTACTTTTTATGGACAAAGGAAAGGACTGCCTAATGCCACTGAAATATGTCAGTTTTCAAAATATTTTAATCTCCTAATAATCTGCATTATACAAACTTGCCCTGATTCATTGTGCACACCAGTTTTCCTTTCTAACCATTAATTTCACTCTGTCCAGCATGTCTGCTCTACACCTTTTCCATCAACTTACTTTTCAGTTTGAAGTCAGTTTTGTTGCACTTCTCATTTACATTTATAAAGGGATGTGGCACCTTCAGTGGCTAACAGTAAAACTCTAAACCCATCTGCAAACAAAAAAGTATCTCCACTATTCCAAAATATTACCCAGTGCCCAATCCAAGCAGAGACTTCTTTAGAACTTTTTTTTGTAACTTTGTATTTCTTTAGTTCTTCCCATTCTGCCTCTGTTTTGTGCACATTCTCCCTCCTCTTCATTCCCTGCATTGTCTCTGTATGCCTGTATAGGTCCACAAAAGACCATAAAAATACTCAAAATGTCTTCCTTATCATAGACCTTAAAGATACAGTTCTTCCTTCTTCTGATCTCACACCCTTCCATCAAACAACTTCACATCCATATTCCTATATTAACAATTTTCATTTAACAATATGAGAATTACATCACTAATTTACAGTTACTTAGCTATGTTAATCCAGCGTTATTAGACCTGGAACCTAGAATGATCTAATCTCTCCTATGAATATTAATGCCATAAACATGACTTACTACATTTAGTCTTCCATGTTTGCAAGCAGTTTATAAAAACTATTTTTAATGCATGGGTGCAGATTGATCTTTTGTTTTTTTCTATAAAAGAAGTGTCTGTGTGCATAAGTGTGCATGCAAACACTTTTTATACAAAAAAACAACGGTTGTTTCATACATTTATACATTATCTTTAACAAGAATTGCCTGGATCATATAGTCAAAGTGCCCACTAGAGGTCAAAATGTTCTTAACCTTGTAATTACAAATGTGATAGCAATAGAAAATTTGGCAGGTATTCACAAATTCACCTCAGGCATGACTGACCTAGTTCTACTTGAAAGAGCAATTAAGTCTAAGGATGGGTACTGTCAAGGTGTAAATGGCTGCATGCCTCAATTGCAGTACACATTCTATGATTCTTAGAGAATATTTGGAATATTTGAAGGCTGATAATAATACCGTATTATTGCACAGTCTAATAAAGGGTTAGCTAATGAACATTTAGGCTGTAGTTATTATTGTGCAAATTATAACAGCATGTTAACTGTTTTTGTCAGTTGTATAAAAGCTAGGTTAATTATATTATTACAATTCTTGATTTCTGTAATAACAGTTGCCTGCCTATTGACTTATAAAGATATTTATCACCATGTACATTCAGGTGTCTGACATTACTTGGCACACACAAAATTTTAAGAATGCACAGGAAATGTTTCTAGCTTTAGTATGTTTTGCAATCTGTTGATTATAAAACCAGGCATAATGTGATATTTTAGTTACATTTGGGAAACAAAGCAATTTTTATGGGTGATGTTGAATTACTGAGTGTGGAAAAGTGAAACTAAAACTTCAATATGGAGACAAGCAAACTAAGAATCAGGAATGTGTAGAGAGCAGCCCTCACATCAAAATCTTTACAGGTGATAACAGCGAGATTCACAATTTTATGTTTTACTTTATAATCACAGTTTATGTTTCAAAGTGTCAGCAGTCACAAGATCAGGTCTTACTTGTCTGGTAGGGCACTCAATTTTTAATAACTTAGTAGAAGTAAGTGTAGAAGATGATTGCATGTTTATATGCAGTAACAAGCATGCTGAGGGATTAGAGGTAATAAAACAGTTACTGAATTGCCTTCACATCTTTGTGAACTGGTTTATGAAAACTATTGTCATATTCTGTACAGAGATATCCTGCAGATTTTGATGATAGTATGTATTTCCTGTGGCCCTTTTTAGTCCTTTTTCTTCCTTTTTACCTTATGAAACATTTACAATTTTAACTAACATATTACTTTTATTTGTTTTTTATTTAGTTTGTCTGTTAAAAATTTGATATACTACTTAGTACTCAGATGCACAACAGTCTAGCCTTATTCAGTGCAAACATATTCAAAGCAACTTAAAATACTCAGAAAAATAGATGTGAAAAAAGCAATGCACAGTATCTGAACAATCAGGATCTATTGGGCACTATCGCAAATAATAAAGTAAAATATTAGCACAGGCAAAAAAATTTAGAAATTATGCAAGTAAATATAAAGTAAAAATACAAAGTAAGCAATTTAATAATGACCCAAAAAAACTGTAAACAGAATTGGGAAACAAGGCAGAAGGAATTGAAACACCACCAAAAAAAAAAAAAAACAGAAGGAATAGATACATTTTGGAGAAATGTCTATGAAGATCCTATGGAACATAACAAAGTTGGTGAATGGATAGAAGAAGTAAAGGAAAGAATAAGACGTTCAAACGTATAGGATATATAATAGGATGAAGTAATGGCCAGAGAGATTTAAACAAAATTTAAAAAAAAGCTCCTAATTGGAAAACCCCAGGCCAAGATGCAGTACCTAACATTTGGCTAAAAGTATAAACATCCTTACATGAAGATTTAGGCATGAGTAAAAACTATTCATATGCACACCTTGAACAGACACCAGCCTGGTTAACAACAGGAAGATAATACTCTTACTTAAGAGTGAACTTGCAAGCTATCCTAAAAACTATAGACCAATAACTTGCTTTCAAACAGCCTATAAACTAAACAGTGGAAATGATGCTGACAGAGTTTATAATCATTTTGAAGAAAAATCAATTATGGCAATAACAAAAAACGCTGACAAAAGTCATATGGAACAAATATCATTGGTTGTTAAATGAAATTATAATGGAGAACTGTAAAAAGGGGACGAATATAAGTATGGCATGGATAGACTACAAAAAAAAAAGCATTTGACAGTATTCCACATTCATGGATAAGAGTGATTAAGAATGTATAAGATACACCCTACACTTCTTTTTCTGGCTTTTCCTGGTTAAGGGTCGTCACAGCAGATCACCTGTCCACTCATGATTGGCAGTGGAGATTTACGGTGTTGAGTTGCCAGCCCAGTGCCCAACCTTCCACAGAAGGCACACACACACACACACACACACACACACACACACACACACACACACACACACACACACACACACACACACACACACACACTCACACCTAGGGCCAATTTAGAGTGTCCAATCCACCTACAGCATGTCTTTGGGATATGGGAGGAAACCGGAGCACCTGGAGGAAACCCATGCAGCCACAGGGAGCACATGCAGACTCTGCACAGAAGGCATCCCAGCCGCGGATCGAACCAGAGAACCTCTTGTTGTGAGGTGGCAACATTAACCGATTGGTTATATTACAGTAACCATGAAACAGCTGCAAACCACTTTGCAGTTAAGCCATGTTGCAGGACAATTTATTATTCCAGGGATAAAAATTCAAAGGAGGATATTCCAAGGTGACTTTTTGTCACCGCTGCTCTTTTGTTATCTCTTAATCAATTAAGCTGCCTACTTAGATTAGTTCATGGCTACAATTTGGCTGCAAGAAAACTACATGGTATAAGACTTCTCATGTTCTTTTTATGGATGATTTAAAACTGTATAGTTGATCAGATGAGGAACCAAAAGCACAACTGCAAGTGGTCAAAACTTTTTCAGATTATATAAGAATGTCATCTGGCCTTGATGATATAAGAATGTCATTTGGCCTTGATAAATGTGCAGAAACAACCTTTAAAGCAGGAAAGCTGCATCACCAAGAAAAAAATCAGCCTGGGACAGGAATGTGATGTAAGGGCTCTATATCAGTTCATCAAAATCACAATTCAGCGAACTGCTCTTCAATGAACAAAAAACAGTGAATGTTCAGTTAAACAAATGCTCACATCCACAAATGTGTTTCACAGTGAAAGGAGAATGTTCCCCAACTTTTTCAAAGTAACATACACCACAGTATATCAAACCCACACAGGTGGGGGAGCTCTGCTCCACCCTCCACACTTATATATACCAACTCTGAGATCACACTACAGTTGGGAAAAAGGCATTTCCTGATGTTGGCCAACTCACATTCACAGATGTGAATGGTTGTTTAACTGAATGTTTGCTGATTTTAGTTAATTGAAGAGCAGTTTGCTGAATTTCCATTTTGACAAACTGAAATAGACTCTGTATATAAACTAACTTGAGCAAGAGAGAGTGTATAAATATTTGCGAATTGATGAAGGATCCAATAAAACATGAACAGATGTGAATAAAACTTATTAAGGAATATTTTAGAAGACTAAATTAATACTGAAAACAGCTATAACCCAATTTGCTCTTCCTGGCCTAACTTACCGTTTTAGAGTGACTGACTGGCCCCAAAAGGTGTTGTATCAGTTGGACAGGAAAACAAGAAGGCTGTTTCATGTTTATCAAATGATTTATAGAAATCAGTATATACCAAAGCTATATATTCCCTGTCCTAAAGGAGGTATGGGCCTCCTCAAAATTGATGTATAGATCTGCAATTGTAGGACTGAATACATATCTGCTGACCTCAGAAGTTTTAAAACATGAGGAGAATAAGACTAAGATGACTTCCCTGCTTAGTTTACCAAAAGCATATCAGTGTCAAGTGGGAATGGAAATTAAATCAAAAATAGATAACCGTCAGGCAGCAACTGATTGTGCCAAAAAAACACAAGAAAGAATATAAGTTGAGGGATCAGATGAGAAGGCAAGAAATGTGGAAAATACATAAATATGGTTGCAAGTATAGAAAACTCTTGGAACAACTTCATGTTGATCACGATTAAACACAGGAATGGTTAAGGAGAAGTGAATTGAAACCAAAAGATGAAAGGTTAATATTGGCCCAATATATTGGGCTATGTACATATTGGTTTACAAAGTTCATTGAACATGTGGAAGAAACAGACAAATGTAAGTTTTGTAAAACAGAATTGGAGAAAGTCATGCATCTTGTTGATGGTTGTGGTATACTAATGGCAGAAGGACTGTATACTGAAAGACATAATAACATGGCAAGATTGTTGCATTGGGGATTGTGCAAACATAGTACTGAAGTAGATGAAAAACACTGAAAACACAAGCCACAAAGCATTATAGAAAATTATACCATGACCCCCCCATTAATATTCCAAAACGTGCATCCTGATTGGCCAGCGTGCACATTGTAAATCGACTTATACTAATGGAAAAAGGTCCGGTCGCCCAGACTTTTTCCATTAGTAAAAGTCTCTTTTAAAACACTGTCTGACTATGTTAAAAGAGTTTAACATAGCGACACAGGTTTAAAAAAAACAACGGAGATCTCTGTTGCTTTTTTTAAAGCTGTCTCGCTATGTTAAACTCCTTTAACATAGAGACACAGTGTATAAAAAGCAATGGAGATCTTGCTTTCTCCGTTGCCTTTTTTTAAACCTGTCTCGGTATGTTAAATGGGTTTAACATAGTGAGACAGCTTTAAAATAAGCAACGGAGATCTCTGTTGCTTATTTTAAAGCTGTCTCGCTATGTTAAACCCATTTAACATAGCGAAACAGGTTTAAAAAAAATGCAACGAAGATAGCAGGATCTCCGTTGCTACTCTTCGCTATGTTAAATGGGTTTAACATAGTGAGACAGCTTTAAAATAAGCAACGGAGATGTCAGTTGCTTATTTTAAAGCTGTCTCACTATGTTAAACCCATTTAACATAGCGAAACAGTAAAAAGCAATGGAGATCTTGCTTTCTCTGTTGCTTTTGGCCACAGCTCTGATGTACTGCATAGGCATGCGCAGTACATCAGAATTGCCGCGGAATACCAGACAGCTGTGGAAGGGCAGCAAAGAGGCATTATACAATGCCATTATTTAAGAAAAGTAATTATTTCTTTTCTTAAATAATGTCATAGTATAATAGCAATAACCCACTTCTGGGTGTGGGTAATGTGGGATTTACCCACGGTTGTCTTTGTTTGGTCCCTTGGGCTTCGCCCACAGGACCAAACCACACCAACCGTGGGTAAATCCCGCATTACCCACACCCAGGCGTGGGTTATTGCTATATTACAACATTTATATCACATGGGATCACCCACTGCCAACAGTTCAAAAAATAGATGCAAGAAAACCAGATATAAAAGTCCATGAAAAGAAGACAAAAGTAGCATTGATTACTGAAATTGCTAAACCCAGTGACTACAGTGTCTTAAGTACAGAGAGACATAAAGTAATAAAATACATGGATTTGCACGCAGAAACATGGACAATGTGGAAGAAGGATACCCAGACAGTTCTAAGAGAAGTAGGTGCAATGTGTCTTATAAAAAATAATTTACAATTGTATTTAGATATGTTACTGATACATGTAACCCATATGAATTGCAGAAGGAGTCAATACTGGGCACATTGCAGGTGCTGTGAAGAGCATTTCTTGCTAACATCAAAGATTTAAACAATACTAATTTCATGAACTTTAATCATACTTTGACTTAGGAATGGAGTGAATTCCCATCATAGTATTAGAAACCCAAAATACTTGGAGAAAATAAAAAAAGAGAGCAAATGACTGCCAGTATACTGTATTTCAATATATAATACAACTTGTACAAAGTTGAAGTGGGTCATTAAAATAAATGGAATTTTCTTGTATTCAAAGCTAGTGTAGCTAATTAAATGAGTATAATTTCTAAATTCATTTATAGAGGTGGGCAGATTACTGCACACATAATTAACGACATGGAGCTGTGGAAAAAGAGTGGCAACAAATGCTTTAATTCTAGTAATTATTGTTTCTCTGTTGTAACTAACATATGCATTTATCACAACAATAAATGTGTTTATTTTAATGCTGACTGCTCTGATCATACAACCCAGTGGATTATATGCTGTCATCTATATTTTGTAGATTATTCTACACTGGTAAAACTGAATGATATTTAAATCTGGTTTGTTGATTTTATTTTATTTTATTTGACATTTGTTAACTGGGTTGGTCTAGCTGAGCCAGAGGCCCATTTTCAGTGGAGACCCAAAGGAGAAACGCTCCAGTGATTAAAATAATGATTATAAGAACATACAGATATATAATAAACAATGCATTCAGAGTTTTGCATAATAATCATAGTGAAAAAGATACAGTAAGGAAGTTACATTAATAAATACAATAGAAAAAAAATTGAAAATAGGATGTTTGTGAACAACAAAAAAACAAATGTTATAATTGTGTAAACAAATGACATTTAGATATTAGTAGATATCTGTCGCAAACTAATTCTAGGTCAGAAATGGTAAGGGGTGAAGACAGTTGAGGATGAAGTAACAGGAGTATAATACAAGAGTTTTAGAAAAGAAGACATATGATGGTGAAAAAAGTATACGATAGGTAAAGCAGGAAGTTATGTTGATTAGAGAAGTAGTGGAGTAAAAGACATGTTGCATGAAGTAAAATAGTGAATAACTGCAGAGTGGAGATAGGATACTGTGCAGGAGTAGTACAGGGAGAAATTACTGAAAAAAAGAAAAATGAAAAACAAAAGAACAAACAAACAGAAGTGGTTAATGAGATGTGTCCTGAAATAGTATGATAGAAGAAGAGATATGGTGATAGAAGAGGAAGGGTAGTGGGGATAAGTAAGTGAGTGAGGTGTTTGGGAAAGGGTTGTGGGGTAGAGTTGAAAGGGGTGAGAGGGTTCAGGTAGGTTCATGGCAAGGGCAGATCCAAGAGCTTAAGAGGAATTGTTTTAATTGCTTTTTGAACTGAGTAGTGTTAGGGGTATATCTGATATGTTGAGGTTGTTTGTTCCAGTCTATGGACGCATTGTGGTTATAGAGTAGTTTACCTATGTTTCTGTTTGTTTTATGTATGACAAGGAGTTGTTGGTCTGAGCTTCTGAGTGGTATGGTGGGGGTGTAGAGAGATACAAGAGAAGAGGGGGGCAGGCAGTAGGTCTGTATAGGATAGCATGGGTAATTTGGAGTTGTGATATGAAAAGTTGGTGGGAGAGTTCTGGCCATTGTAGTTGTTTCAAAGCTATACAGTGGTGGGTTTTATAGGGTTGATTAGTTGCAAATCTAGTGATTTTACTGCAAGTTTGTTCAAGTTGTGAAATTAATGAGGATTGTAGGTTAGAGAGGATGGATGAAGTGAAGAGAAGGCCTGGAAGTAGGATTGCTCTAGCTAGGGATAGTTTGACCTCAGGAGTAAGATATTTTTTGTTGTGGTACAATAATCCTAGTTTTTGGTGTCTTTTTGATACACTGATGAATGTGCTGGTCAAATTTAAGCTGATCATCAATAATGGTGCCAAGGAGTTTAACATGAGGGTCAACTTTGATGATGGTGTTGTCTAGTGAGTGGATAGAAAAGGAGGATTTATGGTGTGAGACTGAGTTGGGTAGGAAGAGTAAGAGTTTCTTTTTTTTTGGTTTAAAATTAGCTGGTTCTCATTGAGCCCATTTTTTGATGGAGTAGAAGGTGTTTTGTGCAAGGGAAAGAAGATCTGATATATTATTGGAGGTTGTGATGAGCGTTGAATCATCTGCATATTGGACAAGGATAGAGTGGTGGCATGAAGAGTGAAGATTGTTAGTGAAAATATTGAATAGTTGGGGGCCTAGGATTGAGCCCTGAGGAACCCCTGTTTTTATAGGTAGGAAAGGTGAGAAGGAGGTGTGCCATTGGACAGGTTGAAGTCTATTAGAGAGGCAGCTGGAGAACCACTGCACAGTAGAAGAAGAGAGAGGTTAAGTTCAGTTAGTTTTGTTAGTAGTTTGTAATGTGACACAATATCAGATGCTTTGGATAGGTCAAGGAAGCGACAGGATACAAGCTGTTTTTTTGACTATAGCCTCAACAGCTGTATGAGTAAAGGATAGATCAGTAGCAGTGCTGTGGTTAGGCTGGAACCCATGTTGAGTTGGGGTTAAAAGGTATTCTTGTATTAGGTATTTAAAGAGTTGGGTGTGTACACATTTTTCTAGGATTTTAGAGAGAGGAGATAGGATGGGTATTGGTCAAACATTAGAAGGGCCAGTGGAGTTACCTCCTTTGTGCAATGGAACAGTATAGAATGATTTCCAGATGTTAGGTGGAGTGCTTCCTAGAATAGATCTGTTTATTAGTATAGAGATGAGGAAAGCTATGGAGTTGGCTGCAAGTTTGAGAAAGAGGGGGGTTATCAGCAGATGTGGCGCCAGGTTTAAATTTATGTAGAAGAGATTTGATATAGGAGATAGACACAGATTTTAGTGAGAAAGGAGTTTTGTTAGTATTGGGAGAAGGTGAGGGGTAGTTTGTTGTGCTAGAATTATGGTCTGAGGGAGTTGGTTTGCAAATGGCATCAATTAAGTAGTTATTGAGCAGGGTGGCAGTTTCTAGTGGTGACTTATTAGGGAAGGGGTTAGGGGTGGTGAAATTATCAGGGTGAAGGATATTGTTGATGGTGGGCCAGAATTTTTGGGGGTTGGAGAAGTGATTGGCTTGAGCTGTATTGTAAACATTTTTCTTATCTAGATGAATACATTTTTGGTGTAGTTCCTAGTTTCCTTATAGCTTTGTAGTAGGGTAGGGGAGCTGTTTTTTTTTTTTTGCCAGGCTTTCCAGACACTATCTCTTTTGTGAATGAGTGAGCATGTCTCCTTTGTTAACCAAGGAGTGTGGTTGGCTTTAATCTAAGATGTTGAGGAACATCTAGTTAAAGGTATCCACTGCTTTATTCAGTGAAAGGTGATAGAGGAAGGACCAGTTAACAGATGCTAGTTTTTTGATTGAAGGAATTGCTGTTGAATGATGATAATTTACAACAGTCGTGGTATAGGTGAGCTTTAGGTAAAGGAAGAGACTAGCTTTGGATGTGAATGGGGAGAAGGTTACTAAGGGAGTCGGGTAGGCTACAGGGGTTGTGGTAGAGGTTAGGATCAGAAGTAAGTATCCAATCAAGAATAGTGCTGGTACCAGTAGTTTTATTAATACGAGTTGGGGATGTGATAAGTTGTTTAAAGCCATGCAGGTATATTCTCATACTGGGGGAGTTGGACAAGTGTTTTGTCTGGTCTATGTTAACATCACACAGAATTATGGTTTCATAGTGGATATTGTCAGTCAGCCATGAAAGTATGTTTTCTAAGACGGGGATATTATTCCCTGGCGGGATATAGAGTGAAGCTATAGCAAGTTTTTTGTGGGAGTTAACACGACAATTTAATACAAGTAGTTTGGTGGGTTGAAAGTTAGGTAATGTTATATGTAAGGGGGAGAGATTGAGTAGATTAGATTACAGGATTGCTACACCACCACCTTTTCTATCTTATCTAGCTAATCGAAAGATGTTGTAACCAGGTGGTAGTATTTCACTATTTGCTATGTGTGGTTTTAGCCAGGTCTCAGTTATGGTTAAAATATTAGGAGAGTGCTGGGCAGTCCAGGAGTGTAAATCTGAGGTTTGGCTGATGAGGCTTTGGATGTTAATTGAGTACAAGTCTAGGATTTTGCTTGGGATATAGTGAAAAGTGGTGAGGGGAAGGGAGTGATGGTAGGAGGTATGGATGAGGAAAGGTATGTGATAGGGTTGGATGAGAGGGTGGAGGGGAGGGTGATCCTAATGTGACAACAGAAATCACAATAAATGTATACTGCATTAGCGTGTGTGTAGGAGATATAAATTTCAATTTCTATAGAATGGGTTAGATCACCTTTAATAGGTAATATGCCAAGTCAGCTCTTGCAATGAAATGAAATCAAATGGTCAACTGAACTGAATGTCCACAAAATAAAGACAACAGGTTAAACACAGCTTTTTCTGTCAAGCTATATTTATGCAGCAGATCATTTAGACAGGTTAGAAACAGGAAATCATAGGGAACACTTCATTACTAACATGGAAATGAAAACAAGCATGCAGAAAACTAACATATTTTATAAGGGGTAACATATGGTTCACACCTCTGCACAATATTTGCTACAAAATTTTTTTTAAACAAAATGATTTTTATTGACATTTGACTGGAAACTATTAACAGTGATTATAAACTTGCTCTGAGAGAAATATATTTATTTGAAGTCTATAAAGATATTAATTTGCATATAACAGCATTTATATACATTAAGGTACTTATATTTTAATACACACTTGTCTTCTGGCTATATGAAACAATTTAGAGGAGAAGATGCTTAAAACACCTCAATCTGCTCAATACTTGTTGCCTTAACTATTCAGAGTTACTTTGCTAATTACTGGAAAAAATATTAATGAGGAGATTTAGCTATTCAAAATGTTCTGCATTTGTTAGTGAAATATGTAATTTTATTTTATACTAAACTGACTTTTAAATCTTTTCAAGCATTTTTCATCTCCTATTGGTATGATGAATACAAAAACTTGATCCACACATTTCAGAATATGGCAATGGAAAGTACAATAAGCAAATTTGTAAGTACATGATACTTAAAATATAATCATAAAAGTACTAGAGGTATTGATAGCAACATACATACATTCACAATACAAACATACATTCACTTAAAAACACTCATTCATTTGTATATTTACTCTCATGCATAGATACATAGAACATATTCACTCTCTTAACTGTTTATATACATGTCAAGCATCTATTCATAATTTCCAAACACATACACACAGTTATATGTGTGCGCATCCATTTAAATATATTATGTATATATAAGCACATACAATATACACAAATATGTAATTTAAATGGTATCAGCTTTTAATTATATTTCCATGTTCTGACTATTACTTTCACCCTTTCACCCATGTTATTGAGTTTTAAAATTTTATGATATGTTATCTTGATATGTATTGATGTTATGATGTCTATACGTTACTGTGTTATAGGTATTGTCAGTTTTACTTACTTCCTCCATATAAATGTTTAATGCTATTTATAGCATTTACTATAGTAGGATTAATTAGAAGAAATAACTATATAAAATGTCTTGACCAAATAGAGAAATTAATTAAAACTGCATTATTTCTGGGATATTTTTGATATATTCAGAAATACATAATATTTTTATTACTGAGATTTCCAACTTTATAATTCTATGATCTTAAATATTATTTTTTCTCAAATTATTTTTTTTATTCTTTTTCCTTTTACCATGCCTTGAGTGTGCTCTAAACAGTTATAATTAATAATACTGTTTTAAATTAAAAAGCAGTAGCAACTGTTTCACTTGGTGACATTGGAATGGCTTGGTTGGTGTGTGATTTGTACAATTATATCATCAAATCAGGGAATTTTTGTTCCATAATAGAAGGTTTAAATGTATATAAATTTGAAATGTTGCTTTTCTTTTTTTTTGCATCTGTCCTTAACAACAATTATTAGTACTCAGTTGTTATATTTTAAGGTAAATCATCTTAATTCAGTGCATTTAGATGTTTTTATGAATGTCAACATATAATTTTCTCATTAAACATCAATGGACTTAATAATCCATTGAAGAGGAGTAACTTAAACACATATTTAAAACTGTATAAAGCTCACATAATTTTCTTACAAGAAACACATTTGTTATCTGAAGATGTAGATAGAGTGATGTTAAAAGATTATTCAACTCTTGTGAGCTCTCATTTTAAATAAAAAAGGGGAAGCACTCTTATTCTTTGGAGAAATTCATTACCTATGCCTAAAATATTAAATACCTATTCAGATAAAATGACATGTTGGGTTTAGCGGTAGTGGAAATTGACAAAAACTTTATACCTTTGTGAATTCTTGATAGATACCTGGAACTGAAGCCAAAGTTCTAAGAAATATTTGGATATTATAATCTTATATACACAAAATTAATTGATTACTACAGGAGATTTTAACTGTACTCTTTCTAATAAAGCCACAACTACTGATAGGTTCCTAAGCTAGCCTCAGTAGCTAAAAACGTAGATCATTTTATTAATTCTCAACATTTGAGATACCTATGATATCAAATCAACTAACTCTCTTAACTTTCTATATTATTCTTATAGATTTGGCACCCAGACAAACACTGATAAAGTTTTTACTTCTAGCAGTTTATTTACTAAAATTGAAGCTGTATTGATAATTTAATGTCCTTTATCAGACCACAATGCTATTACATTTATGTTAAAGTTAAAGCCAAGTAATTTGACTTACTATCAGAGAATCCCTGCTTATAAAGTAAAATTTAAAGACTTTAAGGAATGATGTCTAAAAGAAATAGATATACACATTGAAATTAATAATAATGGATAAGTTTCAGAAGTTTCTCATTGTAAATGGAGCCACCTATAATGAGACTGAAGATATAGCAGACCTCCTTGCTGAAAAAGTCATCTCCAACTTTACTCTTGTCTCCCCCTCAACCTTCTCTCATGAAATATCATCAAATATAACTCCCTCTACTATCACTAGGGAACAGGTCCTTAATGCTATCTCTAAGACCAAGAACACTGCATCAATGGGCTCAGACAGTATCCCAGGATGCCTTCTAAATAGCATGAAACATGACCTATCAGGGCCTCTGGAATTACTATTTAACTGTAGCTTTCAAACAGGCTTTGTGCCTCATGAATGTAGAAAGGCAACTGTCATCCCTCTGCACAAAGGTGGGCCATCTACCGACCCTGGAAATTACAGACCCATAAGTCTCACTAGTCTTATATGTAAAGCCATGGAAAGAATTATCATAGAGATGATCAATAGAGATATAGTAAACCTCCAGACACTGGCCCCAACCCAGTTTGGTTTTGTAAAAGCTGTTCATGCCTACTCAACCTGGTGGACTTCTTTGAGAAGGTCACCAAAGCATTGGATGAGGGTAAAATCATTCACACTGCCTAGCTTCACCCAGTCAAACTTTTTGACACAATAACTCACTCAGGTATTTTTGACAACCTCTAGAGGTTAGATACAAACCCGTGTGTCACCCAGTGGATAGCCTACTGGCTCACAGATAGGACCCAGGAAGTTAGAATTGGGGAGTCCACCTCTGCAAAGAGGCCAGTCACAAGTGGAGTCCCTCATGGATCAGTCCTTGGATTGCTCCTTTTTGACATTTACTTCTCAGAAGTCAAGGCCAATGTCAGTGGTCTCTGGCTGACTAAATTTGCAGATGATTGCTAATTAGGAGCTGTAATTTAATCTCACACTGACACAAATGTTCTCCAGGAGGGGATGACACAGACAAATAACTGGTGTCAGAGTCATGGACTAAAGATAAATGTCAAGAAATGCATAATAGTGACCTTTGGGATGTCATCCATCTCTGGTAACTATCATATTGACAACACACACCCTTAGAGTTGATCCAGTAGTCAGGCTCTTAGGGACACATATCGATAGTAATCTAGCTTTTGATCATCACGTGCCATCACAAGTGGTGAGGAAATCATTCTATGTTGCACAACTTATAAATGAAGGTATGGCATCTCAGTCCAAGGAAGTCATTGTTCCACTGTATTCAGCATTCATCAGACCTATCATTAAGTACAATGCCCCCTTTGGTATGTACCTAACCAGGAATATCCAACAATTGGAACGTCCACGGAGGTTCCTCACTAAAAGAATATAGGGCATATGTAATATGTCCTTTGCAGGCTGCCTCAAGGCCCTATCCTGGTATTCTGTCTCTTACAGGCTTTTGAGGGGAGATCTATGCCTGGCATACAGGGCATTGCCAGACCCCACTCTAATGGACCTACTGCATATTCACAAAACAAACAGCACCAGAATTACCCATTCTAAAGACTTAAACCTCACCTGTGATATAAATAGGACCTGCTGGAGAAATAGGTATGCATTCCAGAGACTACCCCATCTGTGAAACAGACTTATCATCCATGTGAAAAATAATTCATCCCTAATCCAGTTCAAGTGCAACTTGGACAATTGGAAGGGAAACTGGAAATTCATCCCTGGTTTGGCACTTATGTCTCTGATGCAAACGAGTAACCTGTAAATGGTTCATCTCCCTGGCCCATGCTTACACTTATCAAGGGTATCTGAACTCATCAGAGATTTTGGATGCATGGTTAGTCTTAAAAAGGCCCTTGTGGTCATTAGCCTAGTAAACACCTATGAACATAAGTAATTCTCTGGGATTCATTAAATGCTTATCTACATGGAAGAATTAAAAAGTGGTACATATGTAAAAAAAAAAAAAGAGTGAGATAAGGAGTTGATGTCTTTGCAGTCTAATATAGATAAATTGAAATCCAATTTAAAACCTTATGACAAACCAGCAAATGCTGAGTTGAAAAATTAAATCAGAACTATGTTGATGTATTTCACCATATAATATCAATAAATCTTGAAAAGTTAAAATTACAAAATCAATAAAACCACAAAGCTTACACTGGTTGGCTGTTAGATCTAAGAGAAGAATAAATACTAATCATATTATAGAAATAATTTCCAAACAAAGTGGTAAAAATAAACAAGTGACTGATTTAAAAGACATACTAGAATGCTTTAGGAAATATTATGAAGAAATTAATAAGAAAGAAACAGACTTAGAACTCAACAACATAACCAATCACTTTTGAAAGACAATATAACATTTAAATTAACCAAACTACAAAGATCCAAAATTGATAATTCATTATCTTTTAAGGGGTTAAAATATCAAATTAATAATCTCAAACTAAATTACTCCCCTTGTCTTGATGGTATAATTCCAGAATTATGCAAATTACTCCCAGAGAATATTTTAAATATCCTATTAAATGTTTTTGAACATGTTAAACATATGTCAACCACCCAACCTATTGGAAAAGTTCCCTGATATCTCCTATCTTGAAACCAAATAAAGATTCGAACTCATGTTCCTCTTACAGTCCTATTTCATTATTAAATATTGATTATAAAATAATTATGTCTATTCTTGCAAAAAGATGTTTATACTAGGATTCATAAATGATGGTCATACTGGTTTTATACTACATGGAAAGGTTCAGCATAACATAATTAAGCTTAATACTTTAATAGATCTGGCAAATAAAAACAAAAAAAAGAAGTAACTATAATAAATCTAGATATAAATAAGGTTTTTGGTCTATTAGGTGGAATTTGTTCAAAGCACTTAAACAATATGACTTCAATCTAGATTTTATAAATCTTATAACTAATCTGTATAGTAATGCATTCTCTTTTATTAAATTTGGATGATTTCTTTCTAGCTCTTTCTAAATAATAAAAGATACAAAAGGGGGATTTCCCTTGTCAATTATTATTTTCCTATTATTTTCTGTAGCAATTGAACCTTTTTCAAACATTATTAGATCTAATCTCAAAATTCAGGAATCCTCACTAGATGAAAGTGATTCTTGTAAAATTCAATTATTTGCAGATGACATTTTAATAACAAGTGGTGATGTTAAAGTTTCAATACAAAATTTAACTAAGTCTATTAATTACTTTGAAAAAGTGTTGGGTTTAATGTTTAACCCTGATAAAGCAGAAACTTTACTTATTAATAAAAAAGTTAATAATTATTTAAGAAACTATAAGAATTTGATTTGGGACAATTCATAAATTATCTTGGAATCATAATAAATCTACTGTAAAAAATTCAATAGCAGTAAATTCTAGTAAGTTAATACACATTGTTACTGAAATAATTATTAATTGGAACATTTTTTTTACAATAGAAGATAGACTTACTTTAATAAAAATGATAATCCTACCAACGATACTTTTCTATCTACAATCAGTAATTGTTCTTCCTCCTAAAAATCTTTACCAAATTAAATTCTACTCTTCTTAATTTTCTCTTGTTCTCCAGTAAACCAATTTCCTTTGATTTATATTTTAAAAGTTGGCAAGAAGGTGGATTAAATTTTCCACATGTTGAATTATATGCCAAGTCCATAATTCCAATTTAATATCTCTATGGTTAAATTCCTCTTACCAATCCACTTGGAAATCCATTCATGAAAGATTAGCAAATAATAACAGCTATGTTGTATAATCTTTATCTAAATTTAGAATGAATACATTTTACTGGATCTTGAAAGACTTGGTTTAAATGAAAAGAAAAAAAAATACTATTCCTCTCCCTTCACTGATTACATCCTTTTAAAATTTAAAGATTCATGAATTGTATAGGTAAAGATTTATTGTTTTTATTGTCCTTATATCAAGCACTGCTGGTTGATTGGGAACTTTTAATATAAAAATGGCCAGAATGCAAGCAAAACTCTTATTTAATGAAATACAGTGAAGCGCTTTTTGGTTGTAAAATAACACACTTCATCAGAGTAAAACAGTGCTAGTCCATAACTGAACTTCTTAAATAGCATTTTATAAAGCCCACCCTACACTAGAAAGTAAATGATGTCATAACAAAATTTGGCTTTTTCTGTCAGGAGAGCTGGTACAACAGCTTTCAGGTAATTTACCTTTAAATGCAGAAAGAATTACTCTAAACCAACAATGGAACCAGGACGTGGCATCTTCTTCAACAGGACAGCTAGTACAATCATCTCAACCAGCTTCTGATGGAGTTGTGCAGCCTAAACAGAGGCATGTTGGAACAGCACAGGCATGTTGGAACAGCACAACAGTTACCTGCGGTTATTCAGCAGGTTCAACCAACAGGTATTGATTTTAATCCTAATTGTACTTCCCAACAATGTATTTCATTGCATAATTGTTGGAAATGCTCATTCTAATGTTAATTTGTCAGCTCATGTTATCAGTAATAGTGGTGCATTTTGGAAATCCCCAGTATTGAAAGACTGGCTTGTGGGGTAAGTTAGCAATGCTGAGCCACAGGACATTGAAGTGAACAATGTTAGCAATGTTAAAAATAAATTGAATGAGCTTGACAAAAAACTTTTTAGTTAAAGAAATTATACGTAGAGAATTGCTACCTAAAAGACTGTATTGCAAATCGAATTGTATCTAAAGGCATAAGAATGTGGTGTTATCCAGCAGGACTAATTGATAAATCATTTTTGCATAATGAACTTATTGCCATGTTTGACAGACATGGTCTATAATTGCTTGACCTTTTGATAAAATTTAATTGTAACGATATTGAAATTCTTATAACTGAATGTAATGAGCTTGAACTACAATTGCAAGATGATGCTGAATATGATAGATATAAATATGAATGCCAATGAATATATTCAATCATTGAAAATGTTATTGCTGATTTAAAGCATAAGAAAAATTCTAAGTTAGTAAGGGACAAGCAGCAATACAGTAAAGGTCAAGCATATCCAAAGCCACCACGAGTGGGCAATTTAAATTCAGGTCAAGGAAGGTAGTATGCCCGAAATAACACAAATGAAAGCAGCATTAACAATAATGAGCAGACTGAACAGCAGGCTATTAATGAGAATAGTAGTTGTGATTATGAGCAGGAATTTCCATGATAAAGGAGATCTGAGAGAATTAGGAATTGTAATAATAATAATAACATAGATAACAGCTACAATTTTCAAAAGCATAACTAGGTACAGATGTCCACAACAAAATCAAACTAAATCATTAAAATTTATCAAGTAAATCACTTAGTTTTGACCAAAATCTAAACTGGTGAGTAATATTCACAGTTCTCATTTTGGCAGTTGACAGTTCTTTTTTACAGGCATTTTTTGCTAAATTAATGAAATTAATGAAAGAAAGAATAGTTTTACATTTCCAGTTCTTTGTGACTATTTTTCTTGCTAAGCTAAATTGGAATAAAGGAGATGCACCTGCACCTTAATAACAGAATATGTAAATTGAGCTTTAAATAAGATCAAGGAGAGAGAAATTATACAATTATCTGTTTACAAATGTGGAATGTGTAATTTATGCAAGCATATGTATGAGGGTAAATATGTTCAAATTAATGCTGAGAAAACTAAATTGTAATTCAAAATGGCTGGTATATATGGCAATGTGTAAGCACTGTCCAGTTTATTATATAGGGAAGACTACTAGAACCCTAAAAGAAAGAGTATATGAGCACCTATATGCCATTAGGAAGATAAATTTAACAAATGTACTTGCAAAACACATACAGGAGTATGGAGAACATAGATTTGAATTTTGTGGTATCCAACAGGACCATGAGCAACTTAGGGATGCTACATTTAGAAAGAGCGGAATTAATCTGGCAACTAAAACTACATTCTTATGTATGGCCGGGTTTGAATGACTACTGTGCAATCAATAGTATATTCATGCTAAAAGCATTACTTATTTGATAATTTGTAAGTTGGTGTTAATTATTGCTGATCTGTGTTAGGGTAGTGATGGTGCTGTGGTAGATTTGTCGCCTCACAGTAAGATGTTGTCCTGTTCGATTCTCAGCTAGAGTGTCTTCTGTGTGGAGACATGCATGAATGGGCGTACCTTCATTGAAGGTTGTGTGTCAGGGCCGACAACTTGGCACGGAAAAAATCTACTGCCAATCATTAGCGGACCGGAGTTCTGCTGTGGCAACCCCTAACAGGGAAAAGCCAAAAGACACAACAATTTATATATATATATATATATATATATATATATATATATATATATATATATATATATTTTTATATACTTTTCTATAACAATAAATATTTTAATTAATAACAATCAACTAGGATGTCTTTAAATTATTTATTAATGAAGGAATTTAGTCAATGTATTTTATGTATGTGTGTTTTATATAATGTGTTTTATATTTAAAAAAAATTAAGTTTGTTATGACATAATTTCCTTTCTAGTGTAGGGTGGGCTTTATAAAATGATATTTAAGAAGTTCAGTTGTGGATTAACACATTTAGTCTGATGAAGTTTATTTTACAAATGAAAAGCGCTTCACTGTATTTCATTAAATAAGAGTTTTGCTTGCACTCTGGCTGTTTTTTTGGGATTTATACAGTTTGTTTTTTGTTTTTTTCAACTCTAAATATAAACAAAATGCTAGACCTTAGAATTGTAAATTTAATCTTTTGGCATCAATTCTTAATTGGAAATAAATCACATAATACAGATTATCTTCCTGCAGGATTGTTGTTTAGAAAATAAGAATTGGTTGACTATACAATCTTGTAAAATAGGTTAGTGATAAAATCAAAATCTCCACAGATTTTCAAGGAAAACATATTCCAAAGATATTTGAGTATTTTGTCAGTGTCAATAGTAACTCAAATAAGAATAAATCATCTGTATCAATAATTTATAAAATAATAAAAGAAGAGTTTGGTTTCACAGATTCATTATTTTGGAATTATTCAACTAAGATTAATGAGAAGGCCTTTCTGATGAAGATAAATGCTTATTTCTTAAATCTTCATGAGAATCTACTTCTTCTCTCTGTTGGAAAATATATACATGGAGATTTCTTCACAGAGGTTTTTAACTCCACATAAAGCAGCTTTAATATATAACTATGGGAAAATTAATCGTTGAAGGTGTAATGTAGATTGGTTTCATAATATATTGGATTGTAAAATAGCAACTCCTTCTTGGATTGAATTAAGAAACTTTTGCCCAAGCTTTGTGGACAGATAATTGTATCATTTCTCCCTCCTGGACCTTATTTAATGCTCCATTTGCAGATTCTGTTCCTAGGGTGTAGGTGCATCTCATTTAGTCCAATTTAGCTTAGCAAGAAAAATAGTCACAAAAAATTGGAACTGTAAAACTACTCTTTCTTTCACTGATTTCATTAATTTAGCAAAAAATGCCTGTAAAAAAGAAGTGTCAACTGCCAAAATGAGAACTGTGAATATTACTCACCAGTTTAGATTTTGTTCAAAACTAAGCAATTTACCTGATAATTGTTAATGATTTAGTTTGATTTTGTTGTGGACATCTGTATCTGGTTATGCTTTTATTCTATTTATCTTTAAATAATTTGTACACTCACTTTTTTAAAACTAATAAAAAGTTGTTTTAAAATATAAGGAAAGAGGAGATTAAGTCCTTTACTCTGATTGGTGAAAATATTTATTTTGTTACTGATGTGCATGCTTTTCATGACATATTCATGTTTCTGAAACCGCAAAAGAGTTTTTGACTAAAAAAGCTTGCTTATTTGCATTAATATCCTTTTTTCACTTAATATATATACTTTCTATGTTGTTACACCTAAAATAATTATTATTTAACTTATACTAAAGGTATATAGAAAGCACTTACTTTGAAAGTGTGTAGGCAGAGCAAAATATTTTGTATAGTCTTATAGCTGTGTTTTCCTTTAACATCTGTGAGATTCCAATGCAGTTTTTATACCATCCTCTTGTCTTTCTGTTGCTTAATCTTAAATTATTGATTCATTAATTATAGCAATAATTTCTAAAACAGTGCAGTACCCCCCTTTGTCTTCATACTGCAATAAAATCGCTTGCTCTGTCTTTTTTTACGACTGACTATATGTCAGGAAAATATAATGAGTACATTCTGGTAAAACACACTAAAAACAAAGTATGACAATCAGATGCAAATGATTAGCTGGATGTTTATCCAATATCAGCACCTTGGCTGCTGATAGTCAATAGGAATTGAGTTTTATGGTACTGTATTAAACTTACATGATGCCTGTCCTACCCTGGAAAATATGCTTGTCTCAACAAATGATAAAAATATCAACTTCCAGTCTTGATCGGGCTTGTATTCATTATACTGTAAATAATATTCCAGGAAAATGGATATCTGTGAGTTGCCAAACTACTTTCTTGAGGACAGATACATTTGTTAGCATCTGCCACACTTATAATAACCTATATGTAACTTCTATCATTTAGAGAAGTATATATATATTCAGAAAAATTGCTGGTGGCCAGCTTTTTCAAAACATGTATTACTTTAAAGAGATGTGGCTGACGGAAAGAAAGAGAGAGAAGGAGAAAACACATTAAGCAAAAAAAAAAAAAAAAGTAATGTTGCTCGCTGACACTGTTCACAGCACAGATGGAGTGCAGTTTCACAAGATATTAATTATCTACCATGATTCTTAAATTACAGTCAAGTCACGTACGCATTTTATCCTAATATAGCACACAAACAAATGTTCATATTACACTCTTCATACTTGCACCCAAAGCAAACAGGTTAGTTACTAGTATCTCATATCCAAAATGTAGGATCCATGATGTATTGCATACCAGTCAGCATTCTACAACACTCCAAAATTGGCTTTTGCATATTTTATTTTCCATGTTGCATGTCTAGAAAGACATCTTCACTGGGCCACTACTCAGTAAAGATGATAGTGTACTGAACTGTCCCTTAACCATGCACCACAAGACATCTTTACTGCTATTTCATCACTTCTACTGGACTAAAATACATGAAGCTTATATGGTTTCTTTATACAGCTGGAGATGCTTAAAATACATGTTGGATTGATGTAACATAGATTTGCTACTGTGAAGAGATGCTCAAGATAACATTTTGTTTTGCAGATAAATGGCTTGAAACAGCTGTCTGCACTGTAAAAATGTAAATTGTGAAAAATAAACAAAAAATAATGCATTTCATATTTGTTGTCTTGAAATACAACAGCTCCTCACAAAGACTTGTAACAATGAAATAAATCATACATTATGCAATTATGCTTTATTAATTTAACTTTGCAGTCCACAATGTACATAAAACTCTTAGTGTTTATAAACAGATGTGTTTTAGCAACCACAAGTATCACAAATAATAGAATTTGCTCTTTTAAACTGTATAACAAATATAGTGGTGGGAACAAAATGCAAAAATTAACAATAAATAATGGTAATAATAACACGTAAAGTTCAAATCCAAGGATTTCAGCTTAGTCACTAAAGAATCTCTAAGACAGATAATTTGAGAATAAGTTATCAGAGGTGTACAAGCAAGCCAAGTGATGAACTGAAAAGGTAGCTGTGATAAAGAGGCTTGAGGCATAGAGACATGAATGGGGTGTTACATGAAAGAAATAAAGGTGATGTTGAAAGACAGGATAGTTGCAATTGGGAGGAGTGAACAGTAGAAATGGTGTGATTGTGATATATGTCGTAAGACAGGAGAAAGGTTAAAAGACCACTTGCAGCTAAAAATATAATAATGAATCTAAATTGTTCTATGCAGTATTAATGTTATTGAGATACTACAAATAATTACTATGTTATAAGCTGTTTTTCCCCAAAATGAACTTACTGGGTATCCATACTCACATAATTTTGTGTTGAGACCAAGATTTAACTCTCCCACAGTGCATTCCATGTCCAGTGATGATGATGTTATAATTAACGTCACCCCCTTCATGTTCTTTCCTTTAATTTAGAATGTATGCATATGCTAAGAACTTATTCTTGCTTTCAGAATCTCTGGAATGTTAATTGTCATAATTAGTTCTTTCTTTTCCAATCTAAATGTTGTCAGTACATTTTTCTAGTAACACAATAAGTTGGATATTCTTTATTTTGTTACACACTGTAAGAATCACTTTATTTCTTCAACAGAACACCCATGAATTCTATTACTTTATATGAAAGCTAAGAATTAGTTCATCTGCAGAAATTATTCTTTTCTGTTCACTCCTCTATAAGCAAAGGTATAAAGTTTCCTGGAATAGCATCATATGCTATTTGACCAGCACTAACTAAGAATGCAAATTAACATGTTTGAGTTATCCAAAGACTACCGCAATTTTACAACTCTGGAAAGGAGGAAAGAAAGGTTAGGCATAACTTGAAGAACATGCTTTCTTTGTCCAAGAACTTTAAAACAGGATGGTCAATATGGTGTAGGAGCAAGAGCTCAGATTCACAGAATAAATTGCCTTTGCATGTTGATGAAACCCATCATGGTGTATACTGAAGGTGCTCAGTAGCAGAGAAGGTGGGAAGACAAATACATTTTTTAACTGATAAGTAGGAATAAGAGTCATGTTGAGGGAGTAAAATAGATCTATAGATGAGGAAATTTTGTGTTCAGGGTATAATTTATATATAAAACTATGCACCATGATGTGTACTGAAGATGCTCAATAGCACAGAAGATGAGAAAACAAATACATTTTTTAACTTAAAAGTGGGACTATAAGTTATTTTGGAGTAATATATGCCCTTAGCTAATGAAATGTGTTCAGGGTATAATTTTAGGAACAGAAATTGGGCTAAAAATAAAAAGATCAAAAAAACGTTTTCAATGGTGAAGAAATTATACTGCCTTGTTAGTAGTGAATACAAGGTCCTGTATGGGAGAAAGTAAAACAGCAGAGAAAATATGTATTTAGATGTGAGAAAATAAAGAGGATAATTCTGAATGAAACTGTTAAATCACAACATCCCCAAAACAATAGAATGTGTAATGCATTTGCTATAGATGGGAGGAAGGAAAATTGAATCAATAAGAGCTATAAATATCATTTCCATTGTAATGGAGGCAACACAGCATGCAAGATAAGTGGACATCTTTCAGGACGATGAAGGAATGTGACAGTATAGTAGACAGTCTGAAAGAAGTATGGATGTCTCTGTACTATAGCATTCATGGTGGAGATAAGTTTTTTATCTTTAATTATTATTTCTGATCATTAAGTGAAGCCTTTTTATCATGGCATGTGCATGTTTAAAGTTATTGGGCTAGGAGTTTGCATTTCTAGATATCTAAAATAAATACTGTTTTTACTATATTACCATTCTGTACACAAAAAGCAAGGATGTGAATGGTTACAGTAAGGGTCAATTAAACTTAAAAGGGCACATGAACTACTCTCTTTGCATTTATTTATTCTTTATTTTGTGATTGCCATCTGGATACCTATCCTTGATACAACACATTGTTTCAAAGGTAAAATTTGACAGAATAATAACTAAAGCATACAATATAGATAAATACCACAATATATAAAGAAACAGTTAATTTGTCTAGAACTGGTAATGTATATTAATAAATATCACTGTTGCAATGACTGAATTTCAGCAAGGTTTTTATACTATATCCTCAACAGGCATACATAAGTGCGTTGCTGACTAAATACAAAACAGTTTATATAAAGCAAACTCAAAGAAAGCTGGGTTTTAAGCCTTATTTAAAAAAAAAAAATGTTGATGTCCAAAAGCTTTAATTTGATGCAAACATGTTTAAAGCATTTTGGGGAGAGGAGTTTACTTTCATCACTAATTATATATAGTTGAATTAGACATTGCAGGTGATCTGCAGAAAATAAAAATTTGGTTGATTCTGAAGAATTTCAGACATTGTAGCTGCAGTAAAAAGACCTCAGCAGCCAAATTTTTCAAATTGGAAAATCCATAAATGATATGGCTCTTTTGATATAAACATTAAACTGAAACCCGTGAAAAAACAAGAAACTTGATTTACAGATGCACGTAGTTTGTAACTTGAACTTTACAAAAAATACTAAAAGGAATGAATTTAATATCCTTGACTGCAGTCTTGATGCATTAAAGATAGCTGTGATAACTAAAGGAAGTTTAGTAGAGGCATTGGCTGAAATTATATTGATGCTGCGAGGGTGATGTCAGAGATGCAATAGATCACAACTACAGTAGGCTACACCAAAATATTAAGCAAATTCCAACTATATGTACAAGTATCTACTGTTTATTGAATTTGCCCCTTTATAAAAAATACCTCTATTTGTTCTGTTTGCTCAGTTCAATGGAGTAAGGATGAAATCATGAATGTAATGATTAACATACATGCCACCCTTATGCAAACTTGTATCAAAACTATGAATATATTATCAATTGGCGGCAATGAATGAAAGCTAATTGGAAACTGAATAACATGAAATCAGCTGTTTCTGCAAATAAAACCAAAGAAATACCAAACTACAAAACCAATACAATCAATAAAATGAAAGTACTACTTTGTTACAGGAGCAGGAGGGTTTACTCCACTAGGTCTCGTGCAAACCCCCAACATAGCTTTTCATCTCCAACCCTGCTTGTATAGGCTTTTAATGTATGGATATCTACAGTTTGTTGTGTTACAGTTCATCAATTCTGCAACTTGGAAAACTGGATCCATCAGATAAAGCCTATTGACTTTTAAATGGCAGTACTAATTGACCTGTCCACCTGCTGGGCTCATGTTATCTTTTATTTATAGGTAGTGCAATAAACGTTTTTGAATATTTTAGCTGAAATAACATTCAGCTCAATGTTGTTGCAGCTCAACAAAACAACACTGACCCATTGACACATATAAGTTTTATCTGACTTCTACAGCGATCTTGTGAACACCCACTGACATCCATGATATTTACCTAAAACTATATAAAAACTATATAAAACCTAAACTTCTAACCTTTTTTAATAGTAACATAACAACCAAACTAGGAAGTCCCACCTTACTAGATGGTGACATACACCCCAACCCAGGCCCAACTGACCCCTCACCTCAACTACACTCTTCCAATCTCACTAATAAATTCATCATAGGGCACCTTAACATTCAAAGTTTAAACAATAAAATACCCCACCTTCATGCCCTCCTCGACACATATTCTTTTGACATTCTATGCCTCTCTGAAACCTGGCTAAAATCAGGCACTAAGGACTCTGAAATAATACCCCAAGGCTATAACATACTTAGACAAGACAGAACAAAACGTAAAGGTGGTGGGGTAGCAATCCTTTTTCAAAATCATCTTAACATCACTACTCTACCAACGTGTCCAAACCAGGATAGCAAAATAGAAGCCATCACAACTAAACTCCAACTAAATGCTAAAAAAGCCCTTTATATCATATGCATGTACCTACCTCCAGGCAACAATATTCCAATATTAGAAGACTTTCTTAGTTGGGTTTCAACCACCTACCCACAGGAAACTACAATCCTAGGCAACTTTAACATAGACTGGAACAATATTAATGCTGAAAATCCCTCCTCCCATATTAACCTTCACAGTTTCTCCCAAACAATCACCTCAACTACTAGATTCAAT
The DNA here is from genome assembly GCF_019279795.1 of Protopterus annectens. Classification (NCBI taxonomy): domain Eukaryota; kingdom Metazoa; phylum Chordata; order Ceratodontiformes; family Protopteridae; genus Protopterus; species Protopterus annectens. The sequence goes on along the minus strand of NC_056742.1, from coordinate 3,140,710 downwards.
AAGCACAGTAAAAGAGAAAGCATATTAGACTGGATACTCACAAACAATGTTAACAAAATATATAAAGTAGGTACCATGCCAGATGAAGTCAGTGATCACTTCCTAACTTATATCTCTAGAGAAAAGTCAGATTGTTTAAACACCCCAAATATTAGACAAATTCGCTGTACCAAGCATTTTAACAAAGACCTTTTTCTAGCTGAACTTAGCGCTTGCAACTGGAATTCCCTAAAAACACTGCCTCTTGAGGATGCAGCTGTATTCTTTAATACTACTTTCTTATCCATTCTTAATAGACATGCTCCAGAGCGTTCCATTAGAATGAAATCAAAAACAGCCCCATGGCTCTCTAAAGAAACTAAGAAACTCATCCTCATTAGAAATAAAGTTTGGACCAAATGGAGAAGCCATAGAAATAACCCAGATTTTCTTCACTACCGCCAGCTTAGAAATCAGACTAAGAAATCAATAATCTCTGACAAAAAGAAATTCTACTGTGAACTTCAGCAAATTCATCTTAACAATTCCAGACAATTCTGGCTATCAGTAAATAGACTCCTCTCACCAGGTACAGCCAAAACTCCCTCCCCACTAAATGCCAACCCTGACACCCCTCTCCAAACTGCAAATACTTTTAATTCTTTTTTCTCCGAAACTATTCAATCCCTAGCTAGACAAATGAACACCAACAACTACCACCCCCCATACAACCCACCTAAATCTTCTCACAATTTCTCTCTAAAACCTATATCTACCTCTTACATCTACAGACTCATTCACAAACTGAAACCATGTACACCTTCAGCTGATAAGCTCCCTGCGCTTTTCCTCCAAAAAGCAGCCAAAGAAATTGCATACCCAATATCCATACTCATAAACAGAACTATCCAGGAGGGTTCCATCCCAAACATCTGGAAAGTCTCCCATATTATTCCACTACACAAAGGTGGTAATTCTATTGACTACTCCAACTTTAGACCAATTGCTCTCCTCTCACCCATAGCCAAAATTATGGAGAAATGTATTCATCAGCAACTAGTACAATATCTCTCTACACAACATTATAGCACACTGTCAGCATGGCTTTAGACCTCATCACAGCACCACCACCGCCCTTCTTTCCTTTACAGATACTATCTACAAAAATCGCAACAATAATCTTCTCTCTTCTGCTCTCTTCATTGATCTCTCAAAAGCATTTGACATGGTCAACCACTCTCTCTTAACTAACATTTTTCAATCTCTTTCATTTGATAACCTAGCTATTAAATGGTTTACATCATATCTTAACAACAGACAACAAGCAGTCATATGGGAAAACCAAATCTCTACTCTTTTGCCAATTTCCATCGGAGTTCCTCAGGGCTCCATTCTTGGCCCTCTTCTCTTCTCCCTCTTCATCAATGATCTTCATTCTGCTATCCCACAAGCAACCTGCATTCAATATGCAGACGATTCAACCCTTATTTGTTCTGCTCCATCCCCTACAGAACTGATCTCACTCATCCAAAATGTATTTAATACAGTTGAAACATGGTTCTCTAAACGATTCCTCCTACTTAATGCCAAAAAAACTAAACTTCTCCTTTTTGCCCCACAACTCGGACCCCCCCTTTAAACTTCTCCATCACCTCAAACACTAACACCATCATCTCTCCCGATTCCACAACAAAACTGCTAGGAATAACCATAGACAATAATCTCTCCTTCGATCAACACATTAACAACACCATAAAATTAGTTAACAGAAAAATAGGATCCCTTTATCGAATTAAACCCTTTCTAACCCCAGCAACTAGAAACAAGATAGCTCAATCCCATCTCTTAGCCACTCTACTATATGCCTCCCCTATTTATACCAACCTTAAGAAATGCAATCTAACTAAATTAGCAACCTGCTACAACAATATAGCTCGCTTCGCAACTGGTAACCCCTTCAGAACCCATCATTGTCTTAACTTAAAACTTTTAGGCTGGCTTGAATTCCAAAACTACCTGCAAATCCCTCAACTCTCTATTGCCCATAGTATACTATACCAACCTGACAACACCCCTGTTCTCTCTCAACTGATAATCCCTTATAACAATCTCAACTCTCTGCGCTCTTCTCACAAACTGATGGCCAAATCAATTAAGTCTAACAACTCTGCTGGTGACTGTCTCTTCACAAATACAGTAGGTAGAAATTGGAATCTTCTACCTAGTGATATAACTCTAACTACATCTTTGCCTCTTTTCAAACAGAAAATTAAACTGTACTTCCAAAACCACTGGCTCTGCTCCTGCAGTACACCTGCCTAACTTACCCTATTTCTTAAACTGTTACTCCTCCACTCCTTTCCTCTCTACTCCAACTCCTGTTTCTGATTCTACTACTATTAGAACTTTATGTATTATATACTTTTTCTGCAAAATTTGTTGGAATTAACGAACAGTACATTTCTTTCCTCAGGAAAATTTGTTTTTATTACTGTTGAATTCTCTCTTGCAATGTTATATTCCCTATAAGCTGTATTTCTTAAGTGACCTAGCTGTATGTAATGTATTAGTAGATAGTGGAGCTTTTCTCCTCGGGCCTCTGCTGAAAATGGACTTGTTATCCAGCCAGACTAGCCCGGTCAACAAATGTAAAATAAAATAAAATAAATACTAAGCAAGTAGGGAATGGAAGAAAAAAACAGGTAGTATTTCTCTCTCTCACAAATGCACACACCACTAGGGACAATTTTCAGTTTTCTAATACATCTACAGCATGCATCTGTGAGATGGGACGAAACCAGTCTACCTGGAGAAAATCTATGTGAACAAAGGAAGGGCAGGTAGACTCTACAGAGAAGGCAACTCAGGTGATAATCAAACTAGAGAACCTGTTGTTGTGAGGTGGCAATGTTGCTCACTACATCTTTATGCTACTCACTCATACATACAGACATACATGCACAGATATAAATGGTGGAATATTAAAGGCAGCAGAGACAACAGTCTTATTAAAAAGATTGTGATCTATTGTACTGAAATATAAATAAGCAGCCTCTTCTCAAAACAAAAGTCTTATGGATTAACAAAAATACATAGTAAGTACCTTCAATACAGACTGATACAACAATGACAGTGTCTTCAGTTGGTCTGTCACTGTCATTCACTCTCCTTCTTCCTCTGACCTTCTCAACAGCTCTTACATATGGAATCCTATGACATGAAAAATCTTCATCTTCCTCCTAGTATCTTCTTTCAGGTCTTCATTTACTTTCCTTTTTGTAAACCAGAGTTAGAGCTCCAGAGTTCAAATCCCCCTCCATGAAGGGCAAACACCATTGTGTTTGGATTTACCTTTGCCCTGCTTTTATACAGCACTAATTGTTTTTTTAAACAAACTGGCTATATCTAATACAGCAAAGTTTTACATTGTTCATAAAGAAATACTTCTTATTATAATAAATTTATTTATGCTTTTTATCTTTTATCAAATTAAAAGCATTCTTTGTAATATTTACATTCATTTGGACACCTTAGTTAGTGAGATTCACCAAGCCATGCTGCAGATAATTTCCAGCATGAGGTTATCAGTTTCATACCTACTGGATTGCCATCTGTACTGCAGTAAGTTAAATGTTTGACACTGATCTAGAATGGCTGAATCGGCATGATCCACATAGAAGCCTTAGTTTTACAGGATCACTGGATCGTGATATTATAAGAAATTAAAAGCAATTGAGTCTTGTGATCATTTATGCCTTGATAGCAGCCATCCTTAGACCATACCCTCTCTCTCAAGTAAGGATAGATCTGTCAAGACCATGGTGAACCGTGAATACCCATCAAGCCATCCAGGTTTTGCCTGATGGATGATAATGTACTAACTGCTTAATCTGCTGGCAAGTCTGTTCCAGAGATTGGGAGGTACTGCTTGATAAATCTATATCTGCACCATATTTTATTAATCTATCAGTAAAGATTTGTATCTCTTTTTCTGGTATTGGTGGGACTATTTGATTTGTTTAGGTACAAAAGATGCAGGACCACTGGGTCCTTAATGGCATGGAAGCAAGACATAGATCTCCTATCAGGAAATTGAAAGATTCTGAATAAAGGGGCAGTGCTTCCAGTCTTTTTCTGGTAGCTTACTGTTTTTAAATCAATAATTTTCTTAATTAGGAGCATTCGTGGTCTTTCAAGTTGTTTGTATGCAGGTGTTTAAATCAATAATTTTCTTAATTAGGAGCATTTGTGATCTTTCGATTTGTTTGATATGTTTATTGAGAACATCCTGCAGAGGTATTGTACCCAATAATGTGCCTAGGCAATGCTGAGTGTAAGGGGACAATAACCGTTTTAGACATGGATGATATTCTATTGAAAACTAGCTGTGCTAAGCAGAAGGACTTTATGACTGCTGTCATTATATAATTATTAAAGGAGAGGGAATTATCAAAAAAAGTTCTAAGATTATTATTTTGAAGTGGGATGTTGTCTATTCGCTATGCTGAGTGGGAGGTTGTCTACCAAATTTAACAATATTGCACTGTTTTTCATTTAATTTAAAGTAATTTTTAGAACACCAGCTATTAATAAATGTAAATTCTTGCTGAAGAGTTTGGGTGTAGAGGGAAATTTGACAATAACTTCCAGTTTGAAGTCATCATAATATTGGTTAGATGGTGTTCTGGTACATGGTCTGGAGAACAGAAAAGTAATTGAACAAAAGAGGTCTGAGGAGTATGCCCTGTGAGACACTGCTGCCCACCCCCATACTCTCTGGTGAGGCACCTGCCACTTGCATTGTGTAGGCTTTACCTTTTAATTGATTTGCTATCAAGCTTACTAGGTATCAATCTATTCATAATGTGTTAAGCTTGTTTAGTATTCTAGCATGGAGATGGCATTAAATGTCTTGGCCAGGTCTGGGTACTCTGTGTGGATAGCATGGCCACTGTAAACAGCCTCTGTCCCTTTTGACATATGTGTAATCATACTTCTAAACTGTCCAGATTTTAAGAGAATGTCCAGATTTTTGCCTCATATTTTGGGCCTGTTTCTTATAAAACTGTGGTTTTCTGCCAAATCATTGAGGATTGAAGTCAGAAAATAAGTGGAGATGTTTCAGTTATTGACTTCTTACCCATCAGAAAATTCATACTAATACAAAATATGGTATTCTGTCTGGTTTCTAAATTTGCAAGAGAAAAAGTGTCCCTATTTTTGGTCCTTTGTCCCCCTATTATTTATGGCTTGGTCCAGATTTTTTACTCTAAGATGTTGAAAGTTATGGGGTTAATATATCATTACTGACCATGGGATTGGTAAGGCCAGTCTCTGGAATAGGTTAATTTTAACACAAAAAGGAAAATTGGCTAGGCTTAAATTTGCCTGCAAGAGCAGCTACATTAGTACTTACCTATGAAGTTAACCAGCTTTGTTACATAGGATCTACCCTTGACAAATCCAAAATACTGTAGATTCAGTTTGATGATATTTTTGGTATCTTAGTTTATTGGTTCAGTTATAATGTTTTCTATGGCTTTTCAAATGAGACTCATCAGGCTGATGGGCCTACATTCCTTAGGTCAGTTTTTGGCTCACTCTTCTGGAGAGGAATCACTATTGCTATGTGCTAAATGTCAAGGGCAAAACCTGTGGCAAAACATAGGTTAAATAGTTTATGCAGTGTCTCTGCCCGATTTTTTTCAGTACTGTTTATTAAATTGGTATTTTATTAAGTCCTACAGAGAAGTATTTTTCATCTGGTTGAGCACCTTCAGTATAAATTCTTTAGTGATAAAGGGGGAGGGGGTTGAGAGATTCTGGAATAAGTGCTTTCTGTTCAGTCATCTCTGGGATAAAATAGCTTAGTATGTTGGCAGGGTCTACTGGGTCAGAGTAGGTGGTACCATTTTGCATAATTTCAAAGCACTGTTAGGTGTTATTTCTTACATTTCCTAACCTAGCTTAAGAAGGATTTGTAATTGCCCTTAGCTTAAGATACAATCCCAAGTTTATGGAATTATTTTGTAGATCAGACAGCATTTTTCTTGTCATATTTCTGATATTAACCTTGATATAAGGGTTTTTTGGCATGTTGTATACCTTGACTTTATTTTCTTAACTTTTATTGTACAGTTTGCTTATATTGGTAGATCATCAAGGTGGTTTGTTTTTAGATTTCTCATCATACTTAGAGCTGCTTGAGTTTGCCAGTTCTATACATTTATCCAGGATGGCATGACAACTCCTTTGTAAAGTTACCTACCATGGCAGAATTATGACTAATCCTACTAAAAGTGAATTTTGAAACCTAATCATAGCATTCAATGAGATTAACATGGAAGTGATTGAATTTTGAGATACTGGTTTCAGAGGTTTCAGATGTTTTAAAGGATAAAGTAATTCATTTAAAACCCAAATTGACTAGAAAAGAAGATGCCAGGGTAATAGTACATGAAGTGGGTATATGTGTAAGGATGAGGACAGGGCTATTATGTCCTGTAATGAGTTCACTAACAGTCTCATCCAAGGAGGCTTTGGGCATATCCTACATTGGAGGTATAGATACTCCATTTTTTTAAGAGGGTAGTTAAAGTCTCATAAAACAGTAGAAAAATTGTTTGTGGGAGTTCATTGAGTAAATTTTGAAAGCTTACATTATTCTGAAGAGTGACATAGATGGTGTATTGTAACACTCTGTAAACTGATAGTTGGTCCTCTTTAGTATGATTTGTAGTTTAGTGAGTTCAGTTTGTAGACTTTTTAGAAACTGTCTGGAGTTGATGTCATCCCTAGCAAATATGCAAGTGACCCTTCTTGTTATTCCTAAACATTTCAAGTGACCCTTCTTATTTTTCCTAAATAGTTCAAGTGACCCTTCTTGTTATTCCTAAATAGTTCAAGTGACCCTTCTTATTATTCCTAAACAGTTCAAGTGACCCTTCTTGGTATTCCTAAACAGTTCAAGTGACCCTTCTTATTATTCCTAAATAGTTCAAGTGACCCTTCTTGTCATTCCTAAATAGTTCAAGTGACCGTTCTTGTTATGCCTAAATAGTTCAAGTGACCCTTATTGTATTCCTAAACAGTTCAAGTGGCCCTTCTTATTATTCCTAAACAGTTCAAGTGACCCTTCTTGGTATTCCTAAACAGTTCAAGTGACCCTTCTTGGTATTCCTAAACAGTTCAAGTGACCGTTCTTGTTATGCCTAAATAGTTCAAGTGACCCTTATTGTATTCCTAAACAGTTCAAGTGACCCTTCTTGTTATTCATAAACAGTTCAAGTGACCCTTCTTGTTATTCCTAAACAGTTCATGACTGTTTAAGCAGGAATAGATAAAGTTCTGCTTGTATTGATAGCAGTTGGCTTTTTGACTCTGTTTTACATATTTTGTTTCAAGTTTGATGAGCAGTATAGATCTTGTATGTGTTTCACAGTTAGGACAGCATTTTCAGGGAGGATTTATTTAATATTATTTAAAAGTGGTCAAATTGAGGTGAGACTGAAGTCACACAGAATTATTAAGTTGCTGTAATTGGAGTCTGTTGAAGTGATTTTATTTAGGTCCTGCATTTAGTAAGCAGATTATTGCTAAATGAAGAAGTTCCTGCTTGGTTGAACGTAAAGTAATTATTTATATGTTTGGGTCAAATTTTTAGTGGAATTGGCTTGTGCTCAAGTTTTAATTGTTAAAATTAAATTTGTAAAAGATACATGATCCCCCTCTGGCCCATTTTGAAGGCCTGGCATTAAATATGCAATTGTTTCCTGAGGAAAAAAATGGTGGACACTAAGAATGTCATTACTTTTACCCAGGAATGTTTGATATCCCAAGATATCAAGTGCCAGTATGAGATCAGTAGTTGCTGCCTAAATTGGAACCCTGGGTGCTCCCCACCCCCCCACAAAAAATATCCTTCTGTAGTGGCAATGCAGCTGACCCTTCATTACAAAACAATTCTTCCAGTCCTCTAAACTGCAAAAAAACAAAAAAAATATATATACAAGGCTAGACTTTCCACTGTGCAATTCCTTTAACCTTAGAGGCACCATGGGATATATGCATATGACCCTTTAAGGACATCAAGTGATTCAGCTATTTGTCAATTCTAAATGTCCATATCTTTTTTTCTTTTTAAGTGTATTTATGGACAAATCCAAGCCAATATAGCCACTCCCCCCCAGTTGTGGACATGCCTGTTTCAGCCTTCTTATGGCATCATCAGCACAGCATAAGTGGAATGTTTGGCTAACCTTTAGAAACACAGAGTTGTCGTACCCAGCTGATATCCATAACCATTAGGGTGTCTGCAAAATATCCCAACCAACAAAACTAAAACAATGAGTAAAAAGGTCACACAGAAAAAACAATCAGTAAAAACCAAAAGAAAAATCTCACAAGGCTAGACTTTCTACTGTGTAATTCCTTAAACCTCTTGTATTAGAGTCAACATGGGATATACGGAGTCCTCTAAACTGTAGGAAAAATATTAGCTTTTAACTTTCTACAGTTACAGAGTCAACTGGAAAGTGAAAAATGATACACATACATACATATGTTCAATCGTTCACTCAAACAGCCAAACAGCTGCAACTGTGTAAATGGATGAATCCAGGTATTGAAGCCCTATGCTGTACTTATATCCAATCAGCATTACTAATCCTACCCCATAACTGCTTGCAGGCAAATCAGCTGTTATTTCCACCCCACCATATCTACAAGTCTGCAGAATATTTAAAAAAGGTGCTTTTGTTTACATTTCATGCTTCCTACATTTAATAAGTATCAGGTTAATGTAACTAGAATGTATCGGTAATATACTGAGTTTGAAGTTAGGGTCCAGGATTAGTTTCTATGTTTCCTTTAATTAATTATAATGAAATAACAAGAAGCATTCTAAACAGGACTTTTGGAAGGAATTTCAAGTGGTTGTGATTTAAATTTTTGAAGACTTGTGAGTAATTTTCAAATTATTAAATATATTGCGGATAGGAGAAGTGAATAGGAGACAGTATTGACTGCAGTAACGTGTAACAGAAGATGCACTGTGATTTGCTGTTTTTGGCATGTTAGGAACATGCTTAACTGTAACTAGCTTTTGTCATTGAACATTTATTAAACAACAGAGAACATCAAGTGAAGCAAAGTGTTTCGGAGTTATATGTTCTTTGAGGAATTGAATCTTGGAGATTATTGTTGTAGTGCAATGTAAAAAGAGGAATAAAAGATTGGTTTAGCGAGCACAAAGTCAGAGAAGCTGCAGAAGTTTTAGTGAAGTATAAATTGCTGTGTGTGTGAGTGGGAAAAAAGTAGGGAGGGCAATAATTTGGAGTTGAATGGAATTGCTCTACATGAGTAAATTGCAGCAAAGTATTTAGCAGAATGCTCTCATTTACTGTCCAGGATTGACACTCCAGGTAAATAAGGCTATTTCAATATAAACAATCCACATAACTGGACCTGCAATAAATTTTAACTATATGGACAGAGAATTAGTGACAGGGACATAAATGGGGGAGGAGTGTCTGCATATATATTTATACAGTCGACTCTGCTTAAATACATAGCCTTGGGATTGAAAATAGTTAATGCAGTTAAGCATAGTATGCTTTTAAGTAAACTTCATATGAGAAACAGTTACATTAATGCCAGATGCACAGTAATCACACAAAAAACACAAGCACAATGGTACATTTCGGAAATTTTATAGAAAAGTTACTGTTTATAGTTGTTTGCTGTTTCAGATTTTATACAAATATGTGAGCAGGAAGTCTTTCATTAACAGGATTGTTTATAGCTAGTTGTAGGAAAAAAGCCTCTTTGCAAACTGGTACTGTATTACAGTATCGTTTTTCTGACTTCCACAGGCTTCAATACCACTTATTCATGTATTCATTGATTCATTTTATTCTAGCTTTATTCTGCTTAACATTCAACCTCTGTACTTTCTGATGTCTCTAGCTTAGAAAATCAGTATGACATGTCTTCCATCTAAAATAGACTTTATTCCCTATAGTCACAGTATGCCTTTTCTGTCTTCTTACACTAGGTAAGGTAATGTGCACAAACAGTGATACATTTCAGAAACATTATAGAAAAATGTACAGTTATATAGCACTTTCAGTAGTCAATACAGTCATTCATGGCTTAGAGAAAAAAATTGTTGTGGATGTTTCAACAGCAGTTTGGTGTTTCAGATGAAATACCATGTCGTTCAGTTCATAGAAAGTGGAAAATGATTCACATCCCTTTTGTTCCATGAATCTGCGCAATTCATCCAGAGATTGAATAACATCATGGAAGTGTACTGCAGCAGAAGAAACTTTGTCCTCATCATTACTATCATTGCTTTATTTTTGACTGCCAGCAACACACTGTTCCAGAACAAATTTACAATCAGCAGCCATTTTTTTTTCAAGTTCTTCATCGAATGCATCCACCATCATGCCTGAAAGAACGCAAAAGTTCTCATGTTGATCTCTTTCACTATTATCTGTGACATCATATGAGTTCTTGCAGCAGTTGACTATCACAGATTGTGAAATTTTATTCCATGCTTCTCTCTGCATGAGTGATGAATCTAGCATGGATAACTTCTTTCAACTTCAGCTGCTGTTTTCTGTAATTCGGGCATACAGTCTATGATATCTACAACGTGCCTCAGGACCAGTGAGCGGTAGTGCTTTTTGAAGTAAGCAATAATGCCCCGATCCATTGGTTGAATAAGGGATGTCGTGTTTAGGTGGCAGGAACTGAAGCTTTACATTTGTCAACTTATATCATCACTATCTGCATCACAGTTGATTTCCCTTCTTTTGGTTCTCCTTTAGCTGTCAGTTTTTAAGAAACCATTCTTTCCAAAATTCATGAGTCATCCAAGAATTCGTGTTTGCTTTGTAAGGTCATTTGATCTTTCACAGCCTTTGACCCAGCAGCCTCGACACTTTTAAATGTCAATGTTCCATCTGGTGCAGCAAAAAAGACAGGAAACACACCATCAATAATTTAATAGCAGCAAGGGGAGTCACGGTGGTGCAGCAGTTAGCATTGTCACCTCACAGTAAGAAGTTCTCAGGTTCGATCCTCGGCTCGGGTGCCTTCTGTACAGAGTCTGCATGTCCTCCCTGTGGTTGTGGGGGTTTCCTTCCACATCCCGAAGACATGCTGTAGGTGGATTTGACACTCTAAATTGGCCCTAGGCATGAGTGTGTGTGTGCCTTCTGTGGAAGGTTGGGCGCTGGGCTGGCAACTCAACACCATAAAACTCTACTGCCTATCATGAGTGGACAGGTGATCTGCTGTGGCAACCCCTAACTGGGAAAAGCTGAAAGAAAAATAGACAATTATAAACAACAAAGCTTTCGAGAAAAGCTCTTTTTCAATACATAAAAAAACTGAATAGCAATTGTGTTTTATACTATCAACCAGCCTATCAAAAAATAAAATTAAATCATATGATAAAACAGTAGTAAAACATAATAGAATTTTAAAGTAACATTTTGAAATACAATTCCTAGAACATTTTCCAAAGTAAAACCCTAGGTTAATATATATATATATATATATATATATATATATATATATAAAAAAAATATATATATATATATATATATATATATATATATATATATATATATATATATATGTGGACACACACACATACACACACACACACACACACACACACACACACACACACACACAAATAAATAAAATATAATATATAAAGTGCAATAAAAGTATGCAGCCCGGACAACTTTATAAACAATCGTCTATTCTTAAGTGCAGGTTTGATATTATTTTGATAGATAAGGCCAGGATTAACATCTGCCATAAAGTAGTTTATCCATCTATACTCAGCCATTTCTGTTCTTGTAGTAATACCTTCCCCACATATCCCTGGATAAACTATTTGAAGGACATCAAATTTAAATTTATTATTATTTCCTGTATTCTGCATACATTTATATAGAGCATTCATTACAATGGGCTGGATTAACGAAGGTTTGCATGGAGTCTAAGAGTAGAGTAAGACTCCAGACAGCCAATATGTCTGCCGAGCAATCCAGGAACAGCTGGCAGGGGTGTGCATGAGTGCTCCTAAAACTACTCTTGCACGGACAGTGTTATGTTATGCAAATTACCTCATTTGCTGCTGAAAGCTATGCAAATGAGGTAAAGTTGCAATCCAGGAAACATTAACTTGTCCGAGTAAGAGTAGAGGTATTTGCAGAAATGTATTCCATTGGTAACGGAGTACCATTCTGCAAATAGCAAAATGGAGCTATGACAGCTCCAAATAAAGGATGCATCCAGGTGAGGAAGCATGCCAATGGCCAGATATAATGCCATTAGTATTTATATCTGTTGCAAAATAATAAAAATCAATTTTTTCCCCGCTCTCCGATGTTTAAGCATAGCACAGCACCGCGCAAACGTGTGGTGCTATAAAAACCAGAAAATAAAAAAAAAAGCCAAAAATAGGCATTTTATTAAAAATATTCTTCTGCCATGCAGGTGAATGGGAGGCTGAAGACAACATGGCTACTGAGTAGTGGTTGCTAAGGGGGGAAGCTCAGTTTGAGAGATGTAACCAAGCATTAGTAGGCAATCCTATGCAAATGAGGATAAGGATAGTGAATCCCAATTTTCCCTGCCATGTGAACCATGTCCCTAGAGTGCAAGTGTAGGATTAGGGGAGTAGTAGAGTAGAAGATAGGTGACATCATGAGGGGGTATGTATGAAAGACTGTATGCTTATTGGAGCAGAGTGGCATGTGTTTGCTGTGAGTTACTCAGGACTGGAAGAGGTGTGTCTACAGTTGTCTTAACTGAAACCCAGAAACCAAAGGTGTACGCCATGGATATGGCTAAAGTTTCTTGCAAAGATGCTTACACTGTGTGTGCACGTGTGCGTGCCTGTAAACCCGTCTAAGCCTGTGTGCATGTGTGTGCACCCGTGTAAACCTGTGTAAGGCTGGCTAAGCCTGTGTGCGTGGATGTGCACCCGCCTAAGCCTGTGTAAGCCTGTGTGTGTGCGTGTGTTTGCACGGCGCTGCCCCCTGTGGAAACATAAAGGGAAAAGGAAGGAAAAGAAGTAGTAGGAAGTTAACCAAGGAGAACTAGCAGAGCTACCAGGTGAAATCAGTCAGAATCAGCCAATTACACAGGAAATACACTAGCCAGCCCAGCCCCCCACTTAAAACTCTGCAAACAACATTCCCCCATGTTTTACTCAGAAACACTGCAACACTGCAGTATACAACGAGAAGTGAAAACTTAAAGAGCTTAACTGAGACAAAAATGTTAGGGGTTGCCATTGCTATTATAAGGCAACATGTGCAAGATGCTGAGGGTGGTGCCATTGTGAATGCTGCTGAGCAACCCACAGTGAGGAGACGGAGAAGAGTGTAGAGACCCAGGGTATCCTACCAGGGGCTACATGAGCTGGAGATAGTGGAGCACTACAGAGTGGACAGAGACCTTCTGCAGCAAATTGTTGAGCTGTGCAGGCCACGCCTCACACACAGAACCAACAGAGGGGAACCCATCCCAGTGGAAACCAAGTATGTGTTGGCCTAAGAATACTAGCAACAGGTACCTTCCAGAGACCAACTGGTGACATGATGGGGATTTCACAGGCACCAGCATCCAGGGTACTGCATCAGTTCCTGAATGCCATGTCAGCACATGTCAGTGATCATGTATATTTCCCCAGTTCCCGTGAGGCATTGGTCAGCAATATGCATCTCTTCCAGCAAATAGCAGAATACCCTGAGATAGTAAGTGCAATTGACTGCACGCACATACACATCAAAGCACCAGCCAATGAGTGGGGTAGGGCCTACATCAACCGCAAGGGCTTCCACTCCATCAACTGCCAGGTCATGTGTGATGCCCAGGGCATAATACTGAATGTGTGTGCTAGCTGCCCTGGAAGCTACCACGATTCCCATATCTGGCATCTGACGCAGCTTTACCACACATTTACCAATGGGGACATCCCTGACGGTCACCTAGTGGGGGATGCTGGATACGCACTGGAGCCGTGGCTGATGACACCCATCAGAAATGCACACACACCTGAACAAGAACTCCATAATGAGGCACACACACAAACACAAAATGTAATACAGCGTGTGTTTGGGATGCTCAAGTCATGGTTCCGGTGCCTGGACACATCTGGTGGAGCCTTGCAGTACTCACCAACTACATGTACCCAAATTGTCATGGTATGTGCCATGCTACACAATATGATCCTGTGAAAACAGCTGCAGCAGGAACAGCATGGGGCAGGGCCAAACAGCCCCCTACCATTGCCAAGGCCTGCACAGGCACAGCATGACTCGGAGGAGGAACAACCTGAGCCTGCCCCAATAGGCAGAAGGAAGCGTGCCCAGTATGCCTTGGCCTTGGCAAAGAGGCAGCACATAGCACATACACTGGCTCAATAGGAACCTTGGAAATGATACCTCTCTCTGACTCGCACATAAAATAAAAGGGATGCCTAACTTGACACTACCTGTTTACAAACATGTATAGGGAGTGTACTATGTGCATCCAACATAAGCAGCCCTGCAGCACCACCTGAGGCATGATTGCCATGTTTTAAGCAATATAAAGCAGTGCTAAGCAGCTTTTATCACTATTTAGTATATGTAAACAAAATTGCCCACTCTAACTAGCGCAACGTCGGGCAACATTGAGCAATATTGGGCAAGGTCGGGCAAAGTCGGGCAAAGTTGAGCAAAGTCAGGTAAACATGCTCATATTTGCTTTACTGTTCCTTAAACAGTCTGGTCTGCCCAGCATGAAAATAAAAAGCAGTGACAGGGCTCGAACCCAGGATACTGTGCACTATAGTCACAGTACTGAACCACTAAGCCATGACAACATTACACTGGCCTAGACACAACAGGACAATTGTACACTAATGCAAACACAAAGAAATGCTGTATCATGACCCTAAAGAGGCATATGGGTAACCTCCCCCACAGGCTTATGCAGACAGAGAACAGCAGGCCAGGTGGTGTGATGTGGGTTGGGTAGGCTATGAAGTCGCAATCTAATATACATGACATTGGATGCTAAGAGCCGTAGTACAGTAGTATGCCTCAAGCCAGTACGATAGGCAACAATACAGACTGAAATTGTGTACCTTACATAGCAGTGCAGGCCTAGCAAATGTGTATAAGTATCAGGTGAACCCCTCATCCTATGTACACCCACAGTAACAATCAGGTGTGCCCCCGGATAGAAATGTACAAAGAATAGCTGTCTCCCCCGTATTTGGAAATGTTGATAAGTCTATGCAAAGTGTCTCATGGAAGCCCTGCAGGCACAGCATGATCCCTTTTGAGTTATGACACAAAGGTGAGCCCTGCAGTAAAAATACAACTTGATTTTCCACACACATATAGTATAAATGAGTGTACCGGGTGTGCTCACACACTTCAACAAATGTAGTGCGTTTCATTCAGCAACACACTGAAAGGTCATACTGGGCATGCTCACACACTTAGGCCATGTCTGAGTACAGCAGTGGGCCACACATATCTGGCAGTTGCATGTTTCACCCCAGGAGCCTGTCACTATCACCAATCCTGCCTTTTGCACACAGTTATATGAAAACAGGCACATATAATATATTGGAACCCTGTCATAATCAAACTATGTACCACAAGTACTTAAGTTGTTCACAGAAAGTGAAAAAGCAAAGAAGATCAATAAACCTGCAATTAGTATCATCAACAAACAATGTGCACTCCAAATATTATCCAATCCATGTTCTGGCAAAAGAATCTGTGAAGGACTCCATAGAGAACCATGACACTTCCTTCCGCTATGTCATAAATAGCAATGTACACTCATATATGTCCTGAGTCAGTGGAAACTGTAAATGACTTACATTGCCAGCATCCTGTCAGACAGGCCCATACATACATACCACCCTCTCACTGACAAAAGGCCCTATCATCATACCTGGAGATTGTGAAAGCACAGATATCACATATAGAATGGGTAAACAGCTCCTTCCAAACCTGAAATCACGGCTTCTGTGGGGTTACATTGTTTCCCTAGCTGTGTCATAAGTGAACTCCTGAACAAACAGAGCCTGCACCTGAACAGTCTGTTGAGACTCACCCTCTGTACAGGATATGAAACTGTTGAATGTGTTACAGCAACGTTTGACACACTCCACAAGTGTTGGTGCACAACAGAACATGGGAACTATTGTCTTATAAGCCTACTAAGCCTGATCTGCAAGGCCATGGAGTCCATCATGATGAAACTCATAAAAAGAGCTTTTGGGAGCCTACAAACACCCAACCCTACCAATTTTGGTTTGGTCATGGGCAGATCATGGTTCCCAAACCTGCTAGACTGTTTACAAGGCAGTCACCCAGGACATACATCAATGAAATGAGCTACACATGTCACACATAGACGCTGAAAAGCCCTTTGCCAACATCCCAGACACATGTCGTATCCACAAAATCAACAACCTGTGCATAAATATGTCAGTCATCTGACGGATTGCCAACTGGGGCACAGATAGATCACACAAGGTAAGAATCATGGTCTCCTGTACAAGCTGGTAACAACAGCTGTCCCCCATGACTCAGTCCTGGGACCCCTCCTGTCTGGTGTATACTTTTCAGAAATACAGTCAAACACACGAGGGCTATGTTTAGCAAAGTTTGTGGATGACTGCCAAAAAGTTGTCATAATCAATGTTTGGGACAACAGAGACACCCTTAAAAAGGGTCTCGG
Source organism: Protopterus annectens (assembly GCF_019279795.1). NCBI lineage: Eukaryota > Metazoa > Chordata > Ceratodontiformes > Protopteridae > Protopterus > Protopterus annectens. The sequence continues at coordinate 3,123,952 of NC_056742.1, read as the reverse complement.
TCAGACAGATGTAGTGTGAAAAGTATATCCTCGAGCTACAGTCATACAAATACCACATAGGTGCCAACACCGTAAATATGGAAGCCATAATAAGGGATCTATGGACAAATGTGGATAGTCATCTGTACTTCCAGAAGCACATTCACAAAGTGGTCAGAAAATCATGCTATGTGTTCCCACAAACTGCCAAGGCCTTTGCATGTACATCAAAGGAGGTTCCCTCTACCCAACAGTCATCAGACCCGTCAGAGAGTACCACAACACATCTGTGATGAATGTGACTAGGCACCTTCAACAGCTGGAAAGACCAATGAAGTACCTCAAAAGGAGAATTACTGGCCTCAAACAGTTGCCCCATGCAACAAGACTGAATTTAACTCAATCTGTACTCCATTGCATACTGTCTACTCAGGAGATCTCTGCCCAACAGACAGGTCCATGTCATGGCAACACTCCGATCTGCTCTGAGTTACAGCTCAATGGCACTAAATATACAGACCCAACTGATATTGCCAACATCCTGGCAGATAGGATCAGTGTTAACCTTACTCCCCTCTCAACCATGAAAGAGCACATCTCTATAATGGAAGACTGCAAAGTTGCTGACATCACGGTTGCACAGGTAAAAAACATTCTCCAAAGCCGGTATCACAGCATCCATGGGACCAGATAACTTCCCAGGCTGTGTTCTACACAAACTACAGAACGAAGAGGCACTACACTGATGTACCATGTTCAGTCATAGCCTCACCTCAGGCTTTGTGCCTGCTGAATGGTGCACAGTGACGGTTATCCCACTACACAAGGGTGGAGACACCACGGACCCCAGGAACTAGCACCCCATTAGCCTGATGAGCCTGCTCTGCAAGGCCATGGAATGTATCATCATACAGCTTATAAAAAAAGACATTGGTAATCCCCAAACTCTAGACCACAAAGATGTTGGGTCTGTAAAATGCAGATCATGTCTCCTACACCTGATAGATGACATTGAAGCAGTCACCAGAACCGTAGACAAGGGTAAGGTGTTTCGCACAGCCTATGTAGATCCTGCCATGGCTTTCAAAACCATCCCACACTCTGGAATTATAGATAAACCCACTAAACTAGGTATAAATTGCTATGTCACAAGATGGGTTGCCAACTGGCTTACTGACAGAACACACAATGTGAAAGTAGCAGACTACAAGTATGACTTTGGACCAGTGACGAATGCGGTACCACAGGGCCTAGTCCTGGGTCCTGTCCTGTTTTGTATCTACTTCCCTGAAGTAATCTTTAACATGGAAGGTCTGTGGCTAATGAAGTTTCCAGATGACTGCAAACTAGGAGCCATAATTGTAAATACTAAAGATGTGGACATCCTACAAAAAGGCCTCATTGAGACAGATGGCTGGTGTCAAAGCCATGGGCTCAAGCTCAGTGCCAAAAAGTGCATTGTCATCCCCTTTGGTAAAAACTCTGTAGCCATGAACTATAACATAGGCGGTAGTATACTTAACACTGAAAGTGTGATAAAAGACCTTGGGGCACAGGTGGACAGTGTACATACCTGTGATAATCACATCCCCACAGTAGTCAGGAAATCCTTCTATGTGGCACACCTCATCCCAAAAGGTGTCTCATGCAGAATAGAAGAGGACATTATTCCCCTCTGCTCATCACTCACTAGATCCATAATGGAGTACAACACCCCTTTTGCTATGTACCTCACAAGACATGTACAACAACTGGAAAGCCTGCAGCAATACCTCACAAAGAGCATTAGCAGCCTGAAATACATGCCATACACAGACCATCTCAAAATGCTCCAGCTGTACTCTCTCGCATATCGCCTACTCAGAGGTGATCTCTGCCTAACATACAAAGCTTTGTCAAACACAGAGCTGTTGGACATGCTCCATGTAAAACACTCACAAATCCTCTGATCTTCGGACCCAAAACCACAAGTGAAATACAAAAGGAAGGGGTGTATCCATTTACCTTATGGATACCCACACCATCAGGTTAGTGGCACAGCATGAGGCCTTGGAGACCATGCAAGTGCAACTAACATTGGGCAAAGCTGCTTATCTGATTGTAGCCTGCTACAGATCACCTACCTTTTCTCAGGAACCTCATTCAGTATTCCTGAGAACAGTGGAAAATATAAAGGTCTTATCAAACACCATTATATGAGGAGATTACAACTACCCAAACATTGAGTGGGAGAATTACTTGTATACAATGTCCTTTGCCCAATGTTTCCTAGAGTTTAAAACCCAAACACCCTGGAACAGCTGGTCACCACGCCCACTAGAGGTGACAACATACTGGACCTGATCATCACCAACATGGGGTACCAGTGTTCCATGGCAGAGAAAAAACACTCGCTGGTAATATCAGATCATAAAGTGATCACACTGCACATCCACATCCCCCCCCCCCCCCCAGTCAAGGAAACCACTGTGAAGACATTTTCAAAAGCAAACTATACACTTCCCAAGACCAAAGTGGAAAGTTCCAAAACCCCCTTGCTATAGGATAATGCTATACAATCTGCCAAATCATTTACAAGTGCATTATATGAGCATCTACAGGGATGCAGGAATCAAGACATGCCAAATAAAACCAAAATGCACTCCGCCAAAAACAAGAAACCAATCTGGTGGTCGTCGCCCATAACAAAGCTATACAACAGAAGGAGGAAACGAACACATGATAGAGCAAACTTCACAAAAGGAAAGGCATCACTGATCATTATTAGGAAGACACAATGATCACCCATAAAAGAATCCAAGGCCAGTTTCTAAAGACAAATTGCCAAGGAATGTAAGAATAACAACCACAAATCCTTCGTTAGCTATACCAAACATTTAGGTGGGAACTTCCAAATATGCTGTCAGCTACTGACAAATGGCAAGAAATACACTGAACCAACTTACACTGGCCACATCCTGGAGGACAGATTCAGTGCAAACCCCACTGCCATCACCTCCAAAAGGGCCTGTGTCCATCCCAGAAGAATGCAGAGCCCCAAACTTCATGGACATGCAGGTAAAGACAGCCCTCTCCAAAGCTAAGAACACAGCATCAATGGGACAGGATGGTGTTCCAGGCTGTGTCTTACACCAGCCCCAAAAGGGACTACACCCTTACCTACATTCACTGTCCAGAGTCAACCTTACCATAGGCTATGTACCCAAAGAATGGCATACACCAACAGTCATCCAGCTCCACAAAGGGGGTGCCACAACAGAACCTGGAAACCATTGCCCTATAGGTCTACTCAGCCTGGTCTGCAAAGCTATGGAGCAAATTACCATGGAACCTATAAACAGAGACATTGGGGAGCTGTAGACACTGGTCTCTACCCAACTTGGCTTTGTTAAAGGCAGATCCTGCCTCCTAAACCTAGTTGACTCATTTGAAACAGTTACCAAGGACATAGATGGAGGTGAAAGTAGTCCACACAGCCCACATGGACCTCACTAATGATTTTCGACACCATTCCCCACTCTGTCATCATGGACAAGCTTACTAGCTTGAACATTAACAGCTATGTCACAGGATGGGTGGTCAACTGGCTCACAGATCAAACACACAAGTTCAGAGTTGCGGGTGCCATGTCCGACTATAAACCAGTCACAAATGGCATCCCACAGGTCTTGGTCCTGGGACACCACCTGTTCAGTAGATACTCCTCAGAGGTACAGGCAAGCACAGGAGGAGTATGGCTGAACAGGTTTGCAGATGAATGCTAACTGTGGACCATAATCGACTCTATGGCTGACACAGACATCCTACAGAAGGGTCTTACAGAGACAGCTACCTGGTGTCAAAACAATGCCCTCAAGCAGAATGCCAAAGAATGTATAGTCATCCCCTTTGGATAAAACAAAGTGCACACAAATTACCACATAGGTGGTAATCCAGTATGTACAGAGAAAGTAATTATGGCCCTGGGGACCCAGGGAGATAGTAAACTCTCCTTTGATGATCACATGGCCAAAGTGTTTAGAAATTCCTTCTATGTAGCCCACATAATGTCACCTAAAGTAACCCACTTTGTCTAGTCTGATGATTTCACCATCCTACAAATATACCTGTGGAAAGGAGAACTCACAGTAATGTATATAGTGTGTTGTGTAAATGCGTACTCCTCTAGTATCATAAAGTAGTTAGGTAGGGGCTTGAATCTTGCACTTTGTGTATGGTCTCCTTTGAGAGGAGCAACCTTTTTGTGGGACTACTAAAACACCTTAAAAGTGGTATACTCGTCTTTGTGAAGTCTGAAGATTTTCTGTACAACTCAAAAACAAAACCACAAACTGATAAATACCACCGTTGCAGGTTGCTGCATCTCTAAAAAGCTCCTAGTAATCCAGAGATTATATTCAGGACTCCTAATAATCCAAAAAATGTCTGGAAAGAACGCCAGTAAACGAAAATACCAAACAGGAATTTTATTAAGCTTAAAACCAAGCTTTTCGTCGGTGCTCTGCACCAACTTCTTCAGAAAGCAAACTAAAAACAAAGAACAATACATCTGTCCCATTATTTAAGCATCATAGCTCCACTCAAACACTCCCCCTTGTGGACACACCTGAAAATTGCATATCAATGCACTTAAAAAACTTAACCACAGAAAAACTGTGCATCACCATTTGTATAAGATCAACATGACCAGCCCTGAATGTTTGTAATCAAACTAATACTCTAAATTTACACCACCAACATAGCATGTATACAATCTTAAATATCTAGTAGACACTATAAACACACAAGTGGTAAACCCAGGAAAAGTATATGTGTGTAGCGCCTGTTTTAAAAAAGCCATGTAAATAAATCAAAATGTCATTCAGATGGTAACACAACTCGATGGAAGACTACAAACCATGAGTTGATATAAAATATACAAAATACATCTATGAATATACCCTGGAAATGTATGCTTAACATTGTTATGTTGTTATCATAACCATCTGATAATAATAGCAGTATTAGTAGCAAAAAAAAAAAAGTAAATGATATATTGATTGTATATTGTGTGTAGTGGCCGGTACTAGGAGGCTGACATCCCTTACATAAAAGACTATTCTGATAAACGATCAAACCACACATCCCCCGCTTAAAATAATGGATCACAATGTAACCATTGATAAAGACATTAAAAAATAAAACCAATAATAACAGAGTAGCACTAAACCATTTTAACAATCAAAAAACGAAGAAAGAAACAATCCCCATAAAATAGCTAAAAAGGTGGTCATTCCCAAGGGGATTAAATCAGTCTAAGAAGCTTCACCTAACTAGGCTTCTCAGTTTAAGAAAGCAGCTAATAGAAAGCATGCTGTTTAGTCCAGGTAGGTGGTAAGCTTCCAATTTGAGTTTCCACATCAACTCCTTGCATTCAAGTCTCAGAGAATCAGGACCCCCTGTGCCTCCATCACAAAGTTGGTCAATCACCAAAAATGAAAATTCATGACCTGGGTTGTCTAGAATGTGTTTAGCCAGTGCATTGTCTACTTTCCCCTTCTTGATGGCATATAAGTGTTCATATAACCGTTCTTGTAGCTTCCTGTCGGTCTTGCCAACATAGAAGCCAGGGCAAACAGAACACTGGGCCAAATACACCACCCGATTGCTAGCACAATTGAATCTTCCTTGAATAAGAAACTTCTTGTCCTTAATGGAAAAGGCTGTGCTTGCTTTAACATATCTACAGTACCTGCACATGTTACACTTGTACATCCCAGATCTGGGGGAGGTACCAGATATTTTAGACTCCAAAATATTTTTGATGTTAAGGCCCCTCTTGAAAGTGACCTTAGGGTACAATGCCAGCCCAGGTACTCCTGTTGACTCAGTGGTTAATAAACACCAATTCTTCCTTATGATGGACACAATGTCAGTTGCAGCCAAGTTGTAAGTAATTATAAAATTATAGTTGAAGTTATCGGACTCAAGAGCAGGATGAGGCAAGCCTGATGACCCGCTGTTCAAGTTCCCCAAAATGGGGCTAAAATGACCATTGGCTCTCTTACCTTGCACTTCCAAGCTTAAATCTGTGACAAAATCTGCAGGATACCCTCTACAAACAAACATGTCAGCGATAAACCTGCACTCGTCATAATATTTTTTATCTTCTGAAATCATGCGGGCCGCTCTAACAAATTGGCCCTTCACGATAGCCCTCTTTTGGTGGATTGGATGTTCACTATCGAAGTGTAGGTATGAATTTGAAAATGTCGGCTTCCGATGTATATTAGCCACAAAGCGATTCATGGTCCTATCTTTCTCAATTTCTACATCCAAATAGGCTATCTTATCAGTTGCAAAATTAGATGTAAATTTCAAGAATTCGGTAGAACCATTAAAAAAAGTCACCAAGGTATTTGCATCATCTTGTGAACCATTGAGGATGATAAAAATATTGTCCAAGAACCTAGTGTATAACGACACTTTCTCTTGGACTAGGAAGTTGCATAAAACAAACACCCTCTCCCAATGGGCCATTACTAAATTCGCCATGCTGGCTCCGCAAGGTGATCCCATGGGAACACCAACCAATTGATGGAACCACCGGTTGTTGAATGAGAAAAAGTTGCAAGTGAGAATAATATCCAATAACTCGCTAACCAGTGAGATCTCTTCTGTCGGAGCATGATGGAAGCCCAATTCCAATTGAATCCCGTCGACTGCCACGAGGTGGGGAATAGATGAATATAGATCAACCACATCGATCGTCAAGAGGCAACTATCAGCACTGAATGGGACGGAACCCACCTTTTCTAGAAAAGCCCAAGAATCTCTCGAAATATGTGGAACACGATACACGTACTTCTTGAGAATATTGTCCACCACCTTAGCGGCTGCATAGGTTATACTCCCTCTAGCGCTAACTAGTTGCTGCATAGGTGGATCATATATATTCTTGTGTATCTTGGGGTTCCCAAACAAAACCGGTATCTTAGGTGATACAACAATGATATAATTGTATATATCCACATCAATTAAGCCATTGATGAACATCTCCTCAAAAAATTACCGGATACGGCTCATATTTACATTTAACTCATTCCTAGAGACTTCATGATAGGTATTAGAGGCCAAGATGGCCAACATCTTGTCATTATAGTCATCCAAGTCCATAGCTACCAATCCACCTCCCTTATCAGGCTGCATCAGTCTAACCGGTGCAGACTTGAAAGCTTCCAACAGGCCCTTCTCCTCTCTGGTGACATTAAATTGGGCTGGTCGCCCTGAATTAGGGAGGTGACAGATATCAAGATCACACAGTTGTTCGAAAACTTCAACGGTTGGTAAAAGAGGTGGGTTGAAAGTGCTAGGTATGTGAAAAAAGTTCTTGGGTCTTTGCGAATTACCCAACAATAATGTCAAATTCAACTTTCTCACAAAATATTTCAGGTCCAAAATCGACCTCCCAACACTAGCCCGACTAGAGGATACAAAAAATAACCCTTTAGCCAAAATGTCCACCAAAGGTTGGGAAAAAGCAAATTGAGAAAAATTGTAAATTTTGAAATCTTTGCCTGTATTGTAAAGGATCTATTCCCCACCTCATGGCAGTCGAGTGGATTCAATTGGAATTGGGCTTCCATCATGATCCGACAGAAGAGATCTCACTGTTTAGTGAGTTATTGGATATTATTCTCACTTGCAACCTTTTCTCATTCAACAACCGGTGGTTCCATCAATTGGTTGGTGTTCCCATGGGATCACCTTGCGGAGCCAGCATGGCAAATTTAGTAATGGCCCATTGGGAGAGGGTGTTCGTTTTATGCAATTTACTAGTCCAAGAGAAAGTGTCGTTATACACTGGGTTCTTGGACGATATTTTTATCATCCTCAATGGTTCACAAGATGATGCAAATACCTTGGTGACTTTTTTTAATGGTTCTACCGAATTCTTGAAATTTACATCTAATTTTGCAACTGATAAGATAGCCTATTTGAATGTAGAAATTGAGAAAGATAGGACCATGAATCGCTTTGTGGCTAATATACATCAGAAGCCGACATTTTCAAATTCATACCTACTCTTCGATAGTGAACATCCAATCCACCAAAAGAGGGCTATCGTGAAGGGCCAATTTGTTCGAGCGGCCCGCATGATTTCAGAAGATAAAAAATTTTATGATGAGTGCAGGTTTATCGCTGACATGTTTGTTTGTAGAGGGTATCCTGCAGATTTTGTCACAGATTTAAGCTTGGAAGTGCAAGGTAAGAGAGCCAATGGTCATTTTAGCCCCATTTTGGGGAACTTGAACAGCGGGTCATCAGGCTTGCCTCGTCCTGCTCGTGAGTCCGATAACTTCAACTATAATTTTATAATTACTTACAACTTGGACGCAACTGACATTGTGTCCATCATAAGGAAGAATTGGTGTTTATTAACCACTGAGTCAACAGGAGTACCTGGGCTGGCATTGCACCCTAAGGTCACTTTCAGGAGGGGCCTTAACATCAAAAATATTTTGGAGTCTAAAATATCTGGTACCTCCCCCAGATCTGGGATGTACAAGTGTAACATGTGCAGGTACTGTAGATATGTTAAAGCAAGCACAGCCTTTTCCATTAAGGACAAGAAGTTTCTTATTCAAGGAAGATTCAATTGTGCTAGCAATCGGGTGGTGTATTTGGCCCAGTGTTCTGTTTGCCCTGGCTTCTATGTTGGCAAGACCAACAGGAAATACAAGAACAGTTATACGAACACTTATATGCCATCAAGAAGGGGAAAGTAGACAATGCGCTGGCTAAACACATTCTAGACAACCCAGGTCATGAATTTTCATTTTTGGTGATTGACCAACTTTGTGATGGAGGCACAGGGGGTCCTGATTCTCTGAGGCTTGAATGCAAGGAGTTGATGTGGCAACTCAAATTGGAAGCTTACCACCTACCTGGACTAAACAGCATGCTTTCTATTAGTTGCTTTCTTAAACTGAGAAGCCTAGTTAGGTGAAGCTTCTTAGACTGATTTAATCCCCTTGGGAATGACCACCTTTTTAGCTATTTTATGGGGATTGTTTCTTTCTTTGTTTTTTGATTGTTAAAATGGTTTAGTGCTACTCTGTTATTATTGGTTTTATTTTTTAATGTCTTTATCAATGGTTACATTGTGAACCATTATTTTAAGCGGGGGATGTGTAGTTTGATCGTTCATCAGAATAGTCTTTTATGTAAGGGACGTCAGCCTCTTAGTACCGGCTGCTACACACAATATACAATCAATATATAATATATAACTTACTTCTTTTTTTTTTTTGCTACTAATACTGCTATTATTATCAGATGGTTATGATAACAACATAACAATGTTAAGCATACATTTCCAGGGTATATTCATAGATGTATTTTGTATATTTTATATCAACTCATGGTTTGTAGTCTTCCATCGAGTTGTGTTACCATCTGAATGACATTTTGATTTATTTACATGGCTTTTTTAAAACAGGCGCTACACACATATACTTTTCCTGGGTTTACCACTTGTGTGTTTATAGTGTCTACCAGGTATTTGAGATTGTATACATGCTATGTTGGTGGTGTAAATTTAGAGTATTAGTTTGATTACAAACATTCAGGGCTGGTCATGTTGATCTTATACAAATGGTGATGCACAGTTTTTCTGTGGTTAAGTTTTTTAAGTGCATTGATGTGCAATTTTCAGGTGTGTGCACAAGGGGGAGTGTTTGAGTGGAGCTATGATGCTTAAATAATGGGACAGATGTATTGTTCTTTGTTTTTAGTTTGCTTTCTGAAGAAGTTGGTGCAGAGCACCGACGAAAAGCTTGGTTTTAAGCTTAATAAAATTCCTGTTTGGTATTTTCGTTTATTGGCGTTCTTTTACAGACATTTTTTTGGATTATTAGGAGTCCTGAATATAACCTCTGGATTACTAGGAGCTTTTTAGAGGTGCAGCAACCTGCAACAGTGGTATTTATCAGTTTGAAGTCTGATGATGTCACCATCCTACAAATATACCTGTGTAAAGGAAAACCTCCAGTAATGTGTATAGCACGTTGTGTTAATGCGTATTCCCCCAGTATCATAAAGTAGTTAGGTAGGGGTTTGAATCCTGCATTTGATGTGTGTGTGTGATCTCCTTGGAGAAGAGCAACCTTTTTGGAGACTACTAAAACACCTTAAAAGTGGTATACTTATCTTTGTCAAGTCTGATGATGTCACCATCCTACAAATATCCCTGTGTAAAGAAAAACCTCCAGTAATGTGTATAGTGCATTGTGTTAATGCGTACTCTTCCAGTATCATAAAGTAGGTAGGTAGGGTTTTGAATCCTGCACTTGACAAATGTGTGTGTGTGAGATCTCTTTGGAGAAAAGCAACCTTTTTGGAGACTACTAAACACCTTAAAAGTGGTATACTTATCTTTGTCGATTCTGATGATGTCACCAGCCTACAAATATACCTGTGGAAAACAGAACTCCCAGTAATGTGTATAGCGTGTCATTTTAACGCCTACTCTTTTAGTATCATAAAATAATTAAGTAGGAATTTGAATCCTGCACTTGACAACTGTGTGCGTGTTTGTGTGTGAACTTCTGGGAGAAAAGGAACCTTTTTGGAGAGTAGTAAAACACCTTAAAAGTGGTATACTTATCTTTGTCAAGTCTGATGATGCCACCATCCTACAAATATACCTGTGGAAAGGAAAGCTTCCAGTAATGTGTGTAGCATGTTGTGGTAATGTGTATTGCTTTATTATCATACAGTAGTTAGGTAGGGGTTTGAATCCTGCACATGGTGAGTGTGTGTGTGACACTGTTGGTTAATGTGGTGTGGGGTTTGCTTTTACTACTGTATGACATATCAGTATGACAACAGTATATGCATTGCATATGTCAGGTAGCTGTGTGGCAAATACATATACGTACATGTGACCTCAATTATTTCATAGGTGGGAACCCTGCTTTCTCCATGAACACATCTGTCATCTTTGCCAGAGTGTGCTGCCACTTTCCAGACCTTAGGTCACGTCTGTATGCTCGTGACAAGCCCAGCCACTGCAGTGATCCCTGACCTAGGTCATCCGTGTCACACACACTCATTATGGTTTCTATTGCATAGTGTGATTGAGGGTTTATGGCCGAGGTATATTTTAGACCTGTTCAAACGCAGCAGTCTGTCAATGATGTCTATTCCTTATAGGTGTAAAACAACCATTGTGGATATGCATGCAGACCTCTTATTGCTTATGTGATCCACCGAGGGATTTCAAAATACCTTTGGAACTGTGATTACTAAAGAAGAGATGATGTAACACTTGGCTGCATGTACACATCGGTACCTGTTCAACATGTTGGTGGCTACTACCTATGTGGTACTGTGGGGATACTATGTTTTGTAAAGGTGGATGACTATGCTTTAGTTGGCTTATAGCTTCATAGCATGGCTTTGACGACAGGTATCTGTCTGTATGATACCCTTGTGGAGGATGTGTGTGTCATCTGGAGAATGCATTATAGGCCACTGTATGCATTTCCAGAAGTGGACGTACATATCCCTACTGTGATTGCTTGTACCTAAAAGAGCTATATGCCAAACAGGAGTGGTCTCAGGAATGGGTGCAGGTGAATACCACTGATTACTCGCATAGTATAGTACCTGAAGGATCCAAATGTTACTGTGTGTCCTACATCTGTGTGGCAGTTGTCAAGACATCATCTAACAATTGTTTATGGTCAGGCTGTTGAGGTTATGTATACTAGCAGAATGCAAAACAATGACAGATAGTAACAGTATCAACCACAGCACAGTGTCAAACCATGTCATACACACATGTAGTCAAGTTCCACAATGTGTGTAGTACAATGCATACTGGCCACCAGTATATATATATATATATATATATATATATATATACATATATATATATATATATATATATATACATATATATATATATATATATATATATATATATATATATATATATATATATATGTTTAATTTTATATATATATATATATATATATATATATATATATATATATATATATATATATATATATATTTTTTTCTGTTGTATGTCTGTCTGTCTCTGTCTCTCTCTCTCTCTCTCCGTACCAGCAATGGAATGATTGCATGTGTGGACAGCAAGTACAGCCTGCTTTTATAGGTATCTGCACATGTGCATGTGATGGCCTCTGCATGAATTGGTGGCCACCATTTGGTAATTGCATGCAGCCTGCTGTGTGGTGATTGCAGTACTCACTGTCATAGCAACCCAATGCTATAAATTGCTAAGTTGGGTAGGTGTAGCCTTTTCAGCTTTCCAAAGTGGGGCCCATGCGTGTCTGCTGTAGACACTGTTGTGTAAGTCAGAAGGTTGGTATACTTCTTATATCTGAAGCTAGGGGTGTAGCCAGTGATTTGAATTTTGTACTCAGACCTTATTGTTGCCACTTCCAGTACACGGTTGTCAGTGTAGAATTGTACTCACCCCTACAAATGCTAACACAAGATATGTGGGAGTATGTAGTTTCTTTTTTACTTATACACTTAGCTGCCATACATAATTAGTTATTGAGATTTATTCATTTGGCACATGTACTGTTTGTGAACTGCTATACTGTGAATATTAATGTACTCACTTCTGCACAGTTTCTGCTTTTTTATTGTTGACATCAGCACAGGATGCTCAAGAAAACTAGACAATTCCAGTACAGAGTAAGCCTACCTACATCTTTGGTGGTCCCTGAACACACTGGTATTTTGTACATTTGGGTGGGGATTGTCCTGCTATGATACTGTGTGGGGGTTGTAAAGTACTGCTGTAACATTATTTAGTGCTAGAATGGCTGGTTCTGTTATCACAGTCATGTCATGCAATTCCACAACAACTACTGGTAAAGTTCCACAGAACAGGTTTTGTGTTATGGCATTCCTATCTTTCCTTTACATTCATTCATTCTGATGCATGATATATCTATTTCAGCAACAACCTGCTGCATATCTGTTGTGGCTTAGTGGTACTTCATGCAGTCTAGTGTGTCCAGGGTTCGAGACTGACAGAGGTGTTTTATTTTGCTGCTGAGCAGAACAAGGGCCCTCACATGCAGGGTGACTAAGGCACTTTTAAGCAGTTGTCAGCGGGTTTGCATGGATTTGCGCGATGCTTAGCAATGCTTAGCTAAGTGCACACAAGCGCACACTTGCACAAACCCGCTAACTACTGCTTAAAAGTGCTTACTCCCGCTAACCCCCGCGCTCATTTCTTTGAAAGAAAAGAAAATGAGGAGATAGGAAAGTGGTGAAAAAGGGGCACAAAGAGGGAAAGACAGTAGGGGAAACAGCTTGGTATGTGCAGGACAGGTGTAGGGGGGTCCATAGTTGTCCATTTCTTTAACATCAACAGCTGTGTATATGCTAGAAATTTGGAGGGAAATATGAAACCTTCCACCCTGAGAGAGGTGTGAGGACAACAGAGTATGTTGTACTGCCAATTAAATATCAGTTTATGTGTCCAGCGGACATGTGTGCAAAATGGGCAGCTATGTATGGGGCGTAATTTTTTTTTGGGAGCAGATTGCCCTTTTTTTCTGTTGAGAGTGGAATGTGTGGTAGGGGAAGTGAGTATATATGGGGAGGTAGGTTGGGGAGGTAAACAGACAAGACAAACAAGATGCATACAGGGGCGGAATATGACACGTGTTGGGTGAACACCATTGACGGGGAAGGACGTTTGGAAATCACAAGCCCATGAGCCCACAGATGGCAACAGTGAAACTGAGATCCCAACCCATGGGCAGTCACCACTGCATCTTCACAGCTCAGAGGGTGGCTGTGCTGGGGGCTGTGTAGGAGGGGTTAACAGCCAACAGCATTCCAAATTAGTTGTAACAGCATGCAGTAGTATTCCCATTAACCCAACACACCAGAGTTCCAACAGTTGAACAGCAAGCATAACACATGCATATATATAATAACAGGCCACCAAGATTGTGGTATTTGAACAGGACACATGCATCAAAGTAAATGTAGATATTTTTGAACCAATAGGACATATGTCCCAACAAATGTTTTGAGATTAGACATACCCATTAGACATACCCATTGACATGTGGAATTGAATTGTTTATGCATATACAGTAGGGTGTAAAAAGATACCTCCATTAACAACTTATATGTACTTATAGTTTACACTACATTCCTATTGACTGCAGGTATATACATGTATTATTACACTTGGCAATGTCCGTTAAATTGTGAAATGGGTTTTGCTAGTTCTTTATATACCTGACCTGTATCTGACATACAGACTGTCCAGGATGCAGATGTTACTGCTACGTATTTATGTATTTTATTTATATTTATATATCTACATATCTGGATGTGTTCAGGTGACATTATCAATTATATTTTAACAGCCCCCTAAATTTCTAGCAGCACACTGACATTTCTGGGGAACACAATAACATGCTACTCATGTGCCAGATTAACCTATATATGCCAGCCATTAACCAACTGTTGAGGACTGTATATATGCTTAACAGCTACTGGCACTCCCTTCTTCCATTTATATGGGCCTACCCAAGTGTGGGTTGACAGCGCTTAATACAACAGTAATATTTTATAATGCAAGAGTACAACAACATATCGAAGAAAGTGATACGGACACATTCCAGGAATTATACCTTTATTAATTACATTACACACTTTTATAGAGGCTCTCTCATTTATTTGATATTACAGTGCATGTAGAAGACTTATTAAAGATGTATTATACCTTTATTAATGGGTTACAACTCTCTTTTTCATGCTCTCTCACTTATTTTATATAACAATACATGCAGAATAATTACTAACCTGCCTGGTGGCGCAGCCTTAGCAGCCTATCTGCATAGGCTTGCTGATTCACAGCAGGGACACCTGCAACTGTGAAGCAAATGAAGTGATATTGAGACATATGCCTATCCATAATATAGACTACAATAACAATGCTTACATACTTCATTCCATGGCTACCTACTCAGTAGTGGGGCATTTTCCATCCTACGGGCCTCCTGTATTCACTGATTCAGTTGGTCCTGCTTCCGTCTCTTCAGGTCTGAGTAGTAGTATCTGACCTGCTCACCAGTCTGAGGGACGCCTGTGGCATTGGTGAGATCATGTGCTAGATGGTTCCAAGCTTCCACTTTGTATTCAGTGCCCTGGAACTGGCCCTGCAGGAGTCTGGCATCATGATTATGGATGAGGAGCCAAACCATCACTTTTGACTCCTCAATGCCCCACCGTTGCACTTGAAAGCGAGAGCCCTCTTCAACACCAGTCATGCTGCCTGCAGATGGGAGCTACAACCAGTTATGGCAAGTATTCCCACCTATGGGGCTTAAATATGCCTTATTTCCCACACTTATTTGTGATTGGCCAGTTTTGAAAATCTCAGCTGAAAGCACACCTGCTTAGAACTGGGTAAACTTTCATTAATATGTATGTGTGTGTTGAAAGTGCATGCATATCAAAAGCTGTCATGGCTTAGTGGTTCAGTACTGTGATTATGGTGCACAGTATCCCAGTTTTGAAGCTTGTCGTTGCTTTTTATTTTACTACTGGCCAGACCGATGAGGAGGTGTGGCTGTGTTTTGCCGACTTTGCTCAACTTTGCCCAACGTTGCTCTATGGTGTTCTACATTGCTCGACGTTGCCCGACGTTGCACGACATTGTGCTAGTTAGCGCGGTGCACAGCTATGAGCAAACATGTTTTGCTTGCGCTAGTTGGCGCAATGCGCAGCTCCACACAAAACCATTGTGTGAGTTAAAGCAGTGCTAAGCTATGAGCAATTATACTTAAATGTGCTTAATACTGGTAAACTTTGCTTAGCAGTGCTTCACAGTGCTTAAGATACGTTACTTATGCATTCATCAGAATGCATAACCATTTTGCCTTCTTATATATATATATATATATATATATATATATATATATATATATATATAGATATATAAAATATCGTTCACTACTACATAGGCCATTTCAATGCTTTCTACTAATATTTAAAAGATACATCAGGAATTATTTTTCTATACAGATTTCCTTCAGAAAACAGAAAGGGGAGTGGTGGGACTTGAACCGGGAGTGCCTCCTCTTTGTGCGAAGGCTCTGCCACTATGCTATTGCTATTAGGCTTAATTTGCATATAAGTTTCTTATTATCCTCTTTGATCTCTAAACTGCTAACTGTAGCTAAACAATGGGCAAATCCGCACAAACACGCGCAAATACGGGCAGCCATATCAGGAATAATAAAAAAAAAAAGGAAAGCTTTACATTTTAAACTTGTACAGGGATTTAGAATGTGGGGGAGTGTAGTGTTGGGTATGTACACATTTGAGCGGACTCGCTCATTTCAGTTGACATTTGCGGATTGAGGGGCTTGCAGGGGCGTGGATTTTTTGACTGCTCGGCAGTCCAACACACCCCCTGCACTCGTGCACGCTCCGTGTTAGCCTTAGAGTTGAGTCAGCTCGCCCTCATGAATATGCATGGCACTGACATCTTCCTCTTAGGCTGCAGTTTCCATGTAAGACTTATTTAGTCTTACATGGTGGATTAGTGAATCCCGGCCAATGTTTCTCCATTTAGCTGACAAATGTGAACAAATGCATTCCTTTAATTTCTGATTTCTTTTTCCTGTACAAAAATTATTACATGCTACACAATTCGCATGGTATATAACATTTTCTGTAAAACAAGTATCATATACATTAAAATCAAACATTTTCTTTGTGATAGGATGTTGAAATAAATGCGCTGTATTGATCTCATTACAAAATGTACAATTATAACAGGAATACATACCTTTCTTCTGAGCAGCCTTGGCTTTACTATTGTACTACATATCTTTGTAACATAGAAATTACTTTAGATTTCTTTCTCTTTTAAAATATATCTTGGATTTTCTCCTACAGTGCTTCTAATATCTAAATTTGATTGCAGTATAGCCCACTTATTGTTTATAATTTCTAGTACACCTTTAGTATGTCTATTATTTTCATAGTGCAGATACCATAATTAAACTGGGATTTATCCTTTATACTATTACTATTGGGAACAGCATTACTGTCATTCATAAATGGTTTAACTACATCTTCATGCTCATTCAATGCTAATGTTCTAAATGTCACTTACTAAATTATTATTATAGACTCTATTATCAAAATCAGGAATTGTATTTCAAAACATTAGCTTAAAATGCTATTATGTTTTAGTACTGTTTTATCATGTGATATAATTTTAATTTTTGACAGGCTGGTTTATAGAATAAAATGTGATTGTTACTGAGTTTTTTATGCATTGACAAAGAGCTTTGCTCGAAAGCTTAGCTGTTCATAATTGTCTTTTGCTGCTATTAAATTATCAATGGTGTGTTCCCTGTATTTTTTGCTGTACTGGGGTTTATTCTGTGGAACACTTTAGTATCCAGACTTTTTTGTTTTTGTTTGTGCAATGTTCCCTCTGGTAAAGCCTTCCAATGTAACCCCATTTCATATGCATTGGAAATGTTGTGTGGATTGTAATCTTTCATGATCATTCACCACCCATTGTTCAGCTCCAAAATCATCTGCTTCTTCTTTTTCACCATGCTGTTTTTTGAACATGATATTGTGGCTTCCTTTCCATCTCTCTAACCAATCAGACATAGGTTTGAAATCCGCAGCTCTTATGCTTTTGGCTAGTTGATTGGCCTTTCCCATTAACAATGGACCACTAATGGGAATTTTTTCAACTTCTGGCTTGTACAAACCAATGTGACAGGGCATCCTTGACATCCTCTGCTTTACTGAACTTCTTGTATTTGTGATTGGGGTTGGCATTTGTTTGCCATTCTTTAATAATTTCTTCTCTGCTTTTCCAAATTCTTGAAATGAACGTTTTGGTGCATGCCTAACAGCAATGCAATGGAAGTCTGATTTTCTTTTTAATTATCAAGTCATTTAATAATGTTGACCCTCTCAACTAAAGTAATAGTCTTTATAAGAACTTTCTTCGGCATTCTTGTAATATTCCTCCGATAACTGATAGACTTCCTGCTCACATAATGACTACAGTATGGACACATAAATACAACCTGTGGTTACAGAACACAGCCATATGCAGTTATGGGAAGTAAAACAACATGGCAGTGATCTACATGGGATTTGAGACAGCTATGCATTTAAACAAAAGATGCAATTAATCAATATGCGTTAATGCGGAATACACTCCAGTAAATTTCCATTGATTAAAAACAGGACTGAACGGACTCTATACATTTACGTGACATATGCCTTTATCTGATATGTATTTAACTGGAGCAACAATATCTATATATATATATATATATATATATATATATATATATATATATATATATATATATATAGATATATATATATATATATATATATATACATATATATATATATATATATATATATATATATATATATATATATATATATATATACACACACACACACACACACCCAACCACACACACACACACATATATAAATATATATATATATAAATATATATATATATATATATATATATTTATATACGAGAGAGAGATGTACTAATTAAAAGTTGTGCTTAGGAAAGGAAGTAAAGCTGTATGTCTTGTTTGGTAAATCATGAAGATTAGAACAGATCACATAACATTAATCACTTGTCAAATGAAGATGAACTAGATACTATACATTTTATTTAAAGCGGATAATAAACCATTTTAAGGCTTTACTGATAAGCTCACACAGCCACTACAATAGACTGTTGTGTAAATTTGATCACATCCTCCCTCTCCTCTTTCATTGGCTGCCAGTAAACACAGAGGATGTCAGTCATTCACTTTAAACTTCTTAAATTAATTAGCTCTGTCACTGTATTTCACAGAACCAGAACAGTGAGCACTCACCCCTTAGATAATCCATGTAGTTCTTTTAAACTTGTTGATCTAGAGTTACCTGCCCTTAATATATATATATATATATATATATATATATATATATATATATATATATATATATTTTTTTTTTTTATGGAATATAGTTTCAATCACAGTTTCAGTCCCATAAATAACAGTGTTGGGTACAGGGGTTATGGTCTTCCTGGCTAGACTGCTGTCCTAAATAATATTAAGAAGAACAATTATAAGGTATTGGGCTGAACCCATGTAAAAATCACACTATACTGTGAAAAACAACACTATACTCACTGGATTCCTGTGATTTAACAACCTCACTCTCAGCATAGCAGTTTAGTTTTTTATACATTAGATCTGTATATAGATAAAAAATAGTTACCATTCATGTCTGTCACCCCACTCCTCCACTTACAGCACAATTTCTGTGAATGCGAATTATGTCTTTCCATTACCACTACACCTTCCTGCTCTTAATGTAACACACAAACTCTAGCCAGACCAATTTGTCACACAAAGATTATAGTTACTGTAGACTCTTAAAATGAGCTTACTATATTATTTACTTATAGCTGATATAGCCAAACAGACTTTCTTCAATCAGATGGATGGCAACAGTTAGATTTCAGGAATGTTTTTGTCATTAACTTTGTACTTATAAACAAAAAGGCAGCTGCAAACCTTTTAAATTAAATAATAGAAATATTTTATTAAAATTCTGTAAAAACACACCAAAATTAAACATAAAAAGGCACATACTACCACAAGGACATTTTAAATAAAACTTTTTTCAAATGGCCAAATATTGTTGGGAAAACAATGAATCAAGACTAATGCTAACTATATTCAGACTAAAAGAATACAAAAAATGAACTCAAGTTTGTAGCTTTCAGTAGCAGCAGAAGAAAACTACAGGCAAACATATCACACAATGATATTGTAATCTATAGAATAATGGACAATTTTAAGATTCTTATAAGGAGCAATGAAATCATTTCAAGTATAGGAAAAAAGTCAGAATTTATATGTAGAAGAAATATGAATTTAAATAATTTATGATTAAGAGATAACACTAATATGATAGACAGTGTTACCAAAAATGTAAGAGCATGTGTAGAGATTGTACTACATGTAATTTTGTTAATTAAGGACCATAAATAGATGTACCTGATGTACAACAGTCTACTCATGTATTACACCACCATTCATGTAATTCTACAGGTGCCATTTATATCACTACCTGTTCCACTCGTCCCTGTTTTTACACTGGAATTGCAGCATGGACTTTTCTAAGAGAACCGAAGAACATGTATCCCCTAAAAAAGTTAGGGATATGAATAATGCAGTATCCTTTTATCCTTTCATATATATATATATATATATATATATATATATATATATATAGGTCTACTTTGAAACATCTAAAACCCATAATATCTAATTTCATAACATTGAGACCAGAGCATCTAAAACCAAAAACATCTAAAACCCATAACATTGAATTTCATAACATCTAACACTACAAATCGCAAGAAAATAACATCCCCTCCACATATAACAACACCAAATGACCAAACACACTTTTTACTATGTTTATGCAGGGAGGCAAGCTTCCTACACCCCCTATGCAGGGGACTCCACCCCCCCACACCCCCTGTAAATTAAATATACCAACTCCAAGATCGCACTACAGTGGGAAAAAGTTAATTTCCTAACCCTACTGTATCAAGCCCCCATTCAGAAACATAGTAAAAAGTGTGGTTGGTAGTTTGGTGTCATTATATGTCGTTATATGTGGAGGGGATGTTATTTTCATGTGATTTGTTCAGTTAGATGTTATGAAATTCAATATTATGGCTTTTAGATGTTTTGGGTTTTAGATGTTCTGGTCTCAATGTTATGAAATTAGATGTTATGGGTTTTAGATGTAATATTGATCATGTTTGTAAGGACTTAAGTGAAGTTAATTTTTCCACCATTTAGAGACTAAAAATACCATTTTTCCAGGTCCACCTCAATAAACACATCACACCGAATGACATTTGACAACCTTTATTAAACTTCCATAAACATAACTTTGTTAACCAACATTTGTTAATTAAAGCTAAAACATAGTATAGTTGATATTAATCACAGCATAAACATCTATGTAATTTTAGCCAGGACAGCATGACCTCACTCATGCTGACCTCTGCTCACTTATTTTATTTATGAAGCAGCATCCTACCACTCACTTCATATACCATTTATTAAATTACACATCCAACCAAATAAGCAGGGTCCTTACCTCTGCTTACTTATTTTACTAAAGAAGCAGTGTCCCATCTCTCACTTAATTTACCACTTATTGGTTTAAACAAATAAACAGTGTCATTACCTCCACTCACTTATTTTATTTATGAAGCAGCGTCCAGCTGCTCACTTTCCTTTCCTAACGCAAAGAAATGAACATCCAGCACCAGAGGGGGAACAGAAGAGGGTAAGCTTGCCCCTCTTATCTGCCCACCAGCCTGACCAGACTGTTCCCAGTCTCTCCTACCAAACTTTCAACCTAACCGCTCATTAGAACATTGAGCCCTCACTCCTACCAAACATCATTCTGTGTACTTTACCCATCCCACCAATCAGCTACCAAAAATGTATCCTATTCCCCCCAACTTCTGCTGCTAAAACTATGATACCTGTTAATTAGAAACTAACTTCAAAGTTCAACATCCTTCCTCCAGGTATCCTCCCTTCTGATGGACAAGCCACAACCAATCCCCCAAAAGTATGCCCCAGCCCAATGCTCCTGCCACATTTGCAAACCAATATAAATTCCCATGAACAGTGCAATGCATCTCGCAAAAACACAACATTGATAATCCACTGCTTACCATTAGATTTCCCCTTTAAAACTTTCATTTCAGTGGATCACCTCCAAATCCAATGACAAACAAATCCTAAACAACATCTGATAGGAGACACAAAAAACATACCCTGCTCAGTCCTTATAAGTTCAGCCTAGCCACTGGAATACCTAGATCCTACCTATCCCCAACACTGGCATATGCATATCTGCGATGCTCATCAAACCCTACCTCTTCTTAAAAGTCGCACATGCAACATACAACCTTCTCTCATTCCAAGAAAATAAACTAAATAACCTGCCCATCCCCCATCCCTACTCCACAACAGGTCCACAATCAATATAGCCCTACATATAGTCCCCCAAATTCCTTCATTCAATAGAAAATTGTAAAAAAAAAAAATTTTATCCATGTAACAAAATTAGCCTTCACAATTCAAGATGCTTTAAACTCAGTTAACCAGCATGCATTTCCAGTCTGTTACCTGTACCACTGAATAACTGCCCACACACTTCGGACAGGTGTGAAACCTACCCACCAAGTACCAACATACCACAGCTCTGCCCCTTTAACTTAGCAATGTTGACCAGATCATAACCTACTGCAACCAAAATGCCCTGCACTGCATAAAACCCAACACCTAAGGATTTTTAACATTCAGGGGTCATTTCCCATATAGGCATTAAGCCAGTAAAGCCTCAAACCTTCATAAATCCTTGTATTCCACCATTCCAAACTTCCCTTCCCCATATCAGCCGAACCCCATGCACATCAATGAATTCACATATCCTTGTACTCCCCCATTCCAAACTATTCTTCCCAGTAAAAGGTAAGGTCAAAAGAACCCTATCACTGCCCTTGGGGCATGCCTAACTAATTAATCATCACCTCATTAAAAAAAAAAACAAAAAACAAACTCAGTTGATATGACTCTACCCCATATTCTTGTACTCCCCTCTTCAAACACTTATTCCCAGTAAAAGCAAAAAGTCAAGAACCCCTCCGTTGCCCTCCTGGACAACTGTACCCCATCTGCGGATGGCCCCAACCTCCCATAAGCAAACTTGAACACCTGCTTCACAGTGCCACTGATGTATGTCATCCTTACTAATCCCCACAGTACTCACATACTGCACAAACTCTGACATACTGAAATGAGTAGGTAAAATTGTATTACTACTTGTGACCTCACTCTGTGTAGCTGCAGCCATCAAAAACCTCCTTTTCAGTAACAGCCATCACCTGATGACAGAACTTCCTTTGACTCACCATCTGATAATCTGCACTGCTGCTGTCTGTGACCCCATTGCGTAGCACTCCAGTGACTGAAACACCCAGCGTAGCTCCACCATCTGCAAAGAAAAGACAAATGTAAAACATTTGAAGTTTTTTTTTTTTTTTTTTATAAATTTATAAGTAAACATACTATACCCCTGCTGTGACCCTACCAGTTGCCATTGTTAATAAAACAGTAGAATTCTGTGTTCTACCTCATACCTCCTAAACATCCCTCCCTCCACTACCTCTCAACTCCTTAAAGCAAGAAATCTGGCCAACAAAATAAATATAGACAAATCAGCCTTAATGTGCAAGGTATGTGCTATTCCAAATAAAAGGCTGCAGCTTCACCAGGTCAATGAAGGACAGAGTTCATTTAAGGGCAAACTGCACACCCTTGGCATACCTAATTCAAAATATAATGGTGTGTGCTCACTATGTTGCTCACAAGTAATGAGATCTAAATTTACAAAGTCACCGTGCCCAATTCAAAATATAATGCCTGTAATTCACAGGGTCATTGATGGACAAAATTGCTTTATGCTCAGAATGTTATCATCCATGAATTGCCCTGTTACCTGAGATGACAAAATATTAATTAGAAAGTGTGCTTCAACACGAATATTCCGAAGGCATGAAGCCTGAAACTCAAGTGTCTGTCACTGCCTCCAAACCTCGGTCTGCAATGAGTTGCTAATAATCTGCCAAAAGCCAATCACATGGAAAAATGAACTCAAACATAAGGCAAACTCTGCGCATGTGAAAACCTGCACAGTGTCTCTCTGGCAGTGGAGCCATTGAGTCAATTGAACAGAAAAACAAAAGATGCAATTTCACTATTCTGTCATTCATTTTTTCTTTTAACTGATCAGCCACAATAATTAGTTTTAAGAGTTAAGCCATGGACTCAACTTACTTCTAAGCTTTCCATGTTTTGTTTTTTTTTTTGTTTTTTGTTCCTCCTCAGTTATTCCCTTGTATCTTACTGGGTGTGTCATGGCATTTCTTCTGAACTTATTTAGTCCTATACTGTCATGGTAAGCTACCTTAGCTTATAATAGCATAGTCGTAGAAGACTGCTGCCTCTGTAGGGTATTCAAGATGGCTCTTTAGGGTTTAATTTTCCCACTGCCCCCATTATGAAACCCCTGCAGCTGAATCACAGGCACAGCCAAATACCAGCAACTCAGCTGGAACTCTCGCACCACTGTAGAAAAGTCACAGGCTTTAAAACAGTTATTTCCACAATAACTATCCAGGTTGCACTTCAACCTAACTATGCCTACCATAGCCATCATCCACAGCCTTGCAAACCACCCAGTGCTTGTGCACCTGGTGATCATTCTTCGTGGACAACTCACAACCTGTGAAACAAACAGTCCCTCGACCCTCCCCTGACAAAACCACAACTTTGAAAGGGGGCCAGAAACAAGGATAGAAGTCAAGTAAATGCCAGCCAGTGCTTACTCCATTCAGAACATTTATGTTTTTTTTTTATCTGAGCCAAATATGAGGTAAAATCTCCAGCTATCCTCAAATTTGACCCACCAGCAACTAAACAACTGAGCTGCCGAAACTTCACAATCAACCGCCACCAGGCCGACACCACCAGGGACAATCCTCCCCTTCTATGGTAACAGCAAGCCCCAATTGCCAACCAAATAATATATCTGAAATCTCACCGACTGAGGCATCCACTCACGAACCCATCCTTGCAATCCGAGGCTGCCCCGAGTCTAAGGGAAGAACCGTCACACTGACAATTCTTTTCTCTCTTTTTTGGAGAAGCCCCACCTACACCTAGCCAGCACACCGCCCACCCATCAAAGTGTCCCAAAAGTGGGGGGGGACAAAGACCCAAGACAGGGACAGGTTTCAAATACAACTCCTAGAAATTGAGTAGGCAAAATCTTATTTTGTGGCACAAACAATGCAAGCTGTCCTTTCTCTGAGAATCTTTGAGAGAAATCCAAATTAAGGCTACAGATTATGTTGCATTAACCAGAGCAAGTAATCTTACAAGGGAACTTGCCTTTTTCATCCAGATTTGCAAATTGGCATTTTACAAAAGAACTACAGGGTGATTTAGCCTACTCATATATACTCACGCATGTGATGAAATGTCAAACTCCCCAAGCCATGCAAAATAATTGGAAAACCACAAGAACAAAAGAACACTTCCAGCACTCATCATCCTGAAGGACAAAAAGTTTGAAACACAAATTCAGTTACCACTCCATGGCCTCAGTCCCCATACCATCCCAGTCACTTCCAGAAACTGCAAACCTTCCGAGGAATGGACAGACATTTATTTATTTTTATATATTTTACATTTGTTGACCGGGCTAGTCCAGCTGGATATACGTCCATTTTCAGTGGAGGCCCGGGAATAAAAGCTCCACAAGTTAAACAACAAATATATAAGGACAATGATATTTACAAAGACCTTAGAACTATTAATTAGAAAGTCACACAAAAAATGTCAAAAAATGAAATATGTAGTGAATGTACATTATAAGCAGTACATGAACACACTCATTCTAAAAAATTACACATGAGGTCTAAAAAAAAGCAGACTGGTCTAGTTGATAAAGACAGACACTATATACATAGGTACATGCCCTAAATAAGATAAGTAATTAGAATCATGTTATAATGGGAAGGGTTAGTTTTTTAATCTGGGTTAGCACAGGGGCATAGCCAGTGTGATTTGAGGTAGGGTTTAAGTTTACTTTTAAAAAGGTTAGCTGAGGATAGTGAAGTTAGGTGATTGGGGAGACTGTTCCAGGTTTTACCCACTGTATTAGAGAACAGAGTGTCCCCTGCTGAGTTATTAGATTTATATATTTGTACTAGTAGCTTTTTAGATGAGCGCAGGGTTTTGAGATTATTATAGGGGGTGACCAAAGAAGTGAGTATAGGAGTATTTGGTGGGTGGTACAGGATCTTGTGGGCTACAATTACTTGATTGAATAATATTAGGTTTGGCAGTTCAAGCCAGCCTAGTTGATTTAAATTGATACAATGATGGGTTCTATAGGAGGACCCTGCAGCAAATCTGACAATATTGTTGTAACAGGTAGACAGCTTATTCAGAGCACTTTTACATAGTTTGGTATAGATAGGAGAGGCATAGAGCAGAGTAGATATAAGGTGGGTGCGGGCAATGGTGATTCTGGCTAATGGAGTTAGAAATGGTTTTATCCTGTAGAGGGAACCTACTTTCTTATTAACTGTTTTTATAGTGTTATTAATGTGAGGCTCATAAGAGAGGTTATTATCAATTAGAACCCCCAGTAGTTTAGTGGTAGTATCAGGAGATATAATAGTTCCATTACTAGAGGTTATGGTAAAGTTAAGTGGGGAGGTTCTACGGGTGGTTGTGAATAGAAGCATTTTTGTTTTCTTTGGGTTTAAGATATCTATGCAGGAGCTAATTTTCAACTGTATTAAAGGTCTTTTGGGTTAGGTATTGAAGTTCTGATGGGGAAGTGGCAGAGCATATAAGTGTGGAGTCATCTGCACATTGGATGCAGGTGGCTTGTGGGATTACAGAATGGAGGTCATTAGTAAAGATGGAGAAAAGTAAAGGTCCCAGTATGGATCCTTGTGGGACTCCTAGGGTAACTGGAAGGTGGGAAGATAAGATATATGCCCATAGTTCAGCCTGTTTTCTATTATTTAAGTAGGATTGGAACTACTGAATAGCAAGATCATCCAATGACAGGTTACTGAGTGTGTTTATGAGGAGGTGATGGTTGACCATGTCGAAGGTTTCAACAGATCAATAAAGAGGGCTGAGGATAGAGTGTCGTTATTAAAATTTCTATTAATATGGTCAGAAAAGGATAAAAGAGCAGAGGTGGTGCTATGAAATGGTCTAAAACCATGTTGACAGTCGGCAAGTAGATTTTTTCAAGTAGGTGGGTTAAAAGTTGCCTGTGAATACATTTCTCCATTATCTTTGTAACAGGGGATAATATGGCTATGGGACTGTAGTTGGAAAAGTCCTTGGAAGTACCACCTTTATTCAGGGAGATAATGTGGGAGACTTTCCAGATGGATGGGATGTATCCTTCAGAAATTGTTCTATTAATGAGGATGGATATGGGGTAAGCAATTGCTTTAGCTGATTTTTGCAGGTATTCTGCAGGTAATTGATCTGCAGAGAGTGAGGTGGGTTTAAGCTGCTGGATAAGTTTACAGACAAGGGATGTGGGAACTGGTTGGAAATGAAATAGGAGAGAGTTATTGATCATGGCAGTGGTAGAGCATATGATGCTAGGAGATAGTTGGTTGGCCAGAGATTGAACGGTTTCTGTAAAGAAAGTGTTAAATGAGTTGGCTATTTGGGTAGGATTATTATAATTAGTGGCAGAGGGAGTGGGAGTGCAAGAGTGTCCTGGGTGTAGGAGGTTATTTATGCCTTGCCAGAATAATTTTTGTGGATTTTTCTGGTGGGTTTGTTGAAGATGGCAGTAGTAGTTCTTTTTATCAGACACTATTGCTTTTTTTGTTTCATTTCTTAGCTGCCTAAACTTTAGGTGATCTGAATGGCTTTTTGATGCCCGCCAGTTGGCCCATAATTTATTTCTTTGGAGGATTTTTTGTTTGGTAGTTTTAGTGAGCCATGGGGCTGGTTTAGTTCTAGTTCTAATTTTATGAATAGGGGCATGGCAATCTAGAATGGTTAAGAATTTTGTATTAAAGTATTTGACTGTGTCATCTAATGGGAGATGCTTGAGGTGTGTCCAGGCACAGGCTGAAAGTTCAGTTTGGAAGCTTTCCAGGTTAATGTTTTTGTTGATCCTTACAGTCCTATGGTTGGTTAAGTTTGGAGATTCAGTCTTATATCTGATTAAGTAGTTAAGTGAGTGGTGACTTATATCTTCTGGGAGGGTGCCTGATTTATAAGTTTGCTGGTGAGAATTAGTGAGAATCAAGTCTAGAGTGCTTTTTTTGTTATTAAGCTTGTTGGTTCGGGTAGGGGAAGTTATGGTTTGGGTAAAACCATATAGAGTAATATCAGTAGAAGGCTGCTCAGTTGTACAGGAAATCCAGTTTATATTAAAGTCGCCAAGTATTATGGTTTCTTGTGGATAGTTGGTTGATAACCAGCTAAGAATAGCTTCTAGTGTGTTAGTATTATTGCCTGGGGGAAGGTAAATACAGATTATATATATGGATTTACATTTGTTGAGCTGAAACTTTGATATATGAATCTCTGCATTACTGGAAAGAGGTAGTTTGGGGTCTATTGAGGTAACTTGTAGTCCATTTTTATAAAGTATAGCTACGCCTCCACCCTTCTTAGCATTACGCTAAGACATGAGAGAGAAAGCCAGACATGGGCAAAACCCGGACCGCCTGCAAAATCTAGACACATGACCGGTCAGCAAAAGAGCAACCTTTACTCAGTTCCCAGACCCACAAACTGCCCCCCCCCCACAGCACTGGAAAACTGCCGAAAGAAGAGCCAAATGTGACCGCAATGCTCAGAGACCAGAAACAATGCTACACGCTCGATCTGTGAAGGCAAGACGCCGACCACCATGCCATCAACCAGAAAACCTCTCAGAACAAACCTCCCACACTCAAGCCCAGGAGTCTGCCTGCAACAAGTATTGCCATACCAGATTACTAGGAAAAAAGTGAGAAATTGAGAGCAGAAGCAGTTTCTAACATTACTATATTAATCTACTGTCAACCGGACTTTGTCATTAACAACTACTTCCCTCGGTATTCTTGGAGTAAACTGAAAAAACAATTGCCTCACACTAAGACTAAAATTAGGGAACATCATGCAGCAGTTACAGCTTATAAAAGTTTACACTCACCTCCCTGAACAACGACTCCAATCCCCACCATGCATGCGCAGACTACACCATTACCTCAAGAGCTTAAAGCCTGTGAAAATACATTTGCAAATATCTCCACCTCCCTGACTGCTGAAACCTCCCTACAAAACCACCACCATCCATGTAAATACCTCCCTGAGAACTCAATCCCTGAATAAAAGGGGACAACCCTGACCATGCTACTGGACAACAGCCCTAAATAGTGGAGAAAAAAAAAGTTCTAATCATGAGCTGCCGACAAACTGACTGCCCCACCAATGCCTATCTTAACAAGAAACTCAGCAACCACCTGCCTCTAGAAACATTACAGCGAGGCAACCAACAAACACTAACCAGTCCACCACCGAGAAAGACAAAACCATAAAAGCCGTTCTTGTAGCAGCAACTCAGAAATGATAAGGAGATGCTAATAAGGCTGCAATCCCTCACCACTCCACCAGGCTTTACTATATCTCAATCATATAACTCAGCCAGGAACCAGAAAAAGAAAGAAAACAATTAATACAGACAACCATTACACCTCCCTCCCATGCACTACTACTACTATCAAAGGCCAACTTGACCGATAGATTACCTGTAGGTCGTCTCGGACATAAACTTGCAGTATAGCAAGTTCACACCAAAATGCAATTCCTTACTCAGTTACACCTGCATAAATCACTTAACCTCCTCCCGGCCCTTACCTTATTTCTTCCCAGTCATCCCACATTCACATTTAATCCTTTCATCCCCCCTACCCTCTTAATTTCTAGTACTATATTTATCTAAAACCCCTTTGAAGATGTCCCTGAACAAATTGCTTTGTAATCAAACCTCATTTCTCAGTTAAGGCTCCAAGCAGTTAAATATTGATGAATAAACGAGACAATTAATATATAATGTTGTTCATCATTAAAGAGTTTGGCTAAACTGAAATCAAAATGAAATTATAAATGTAAATAAAGATGTATATGTGAAAATAGTCA
The DNA here is from genome assembly GCF_019279795.1 of Protopterus annectens. Classification (NCBI taxonomy): domain Eukaryota; kingdom Metazoa; phylum Chordata; order Ceratodontiformes; family Protopteridae; genus Protopterus; species Protopterus annectens. Next base: position 3,094,070 of record NC_056742.1, on the reverse strand, counting down.
ATTGTTTTATGAAAATACTTTTAAAATATGAGTGTCTTGTTTAATGATTTTTTTAAATAATTACATGCTTACATTTGATTTCATGTGACACTGTATTTGTATTTAACTGGATACTTTGCTTTTTTGGCATTCTGAAGAAGTCCAGTTAATAATAAGGAGAGACACACTAAATAAAAGTTTTATTGTGTAGTCTGTCATTTGCATGATTTAAGTTTGTTGAATTTGCATCATCTCAGGACTCCATTTGTTGTATTCTTTTATTCATATTTTGTCTGAAGTTTGAAATACAGATTATGAGTGAAAAGAAGAAACTGGTTGTTTTCCTTTGGCGATCTGTTGTCTTTTCATATTTTAGGTTTTCATTGAGTTTATTGCTTGATGTATGGAGTTCAGTCATTTGTGGTTTAATCTTACAGCATTTCAGTCAACAGAAGTAGCACTGGTGAAGGCTTTTTTTAACAAAAACCTGGTTGCTATGTTTGAATCTATGGTGTAGTGCCATTAAAGTTTGAGTCTTAACAGATCTGTGAGTTGAAGTTCTTGCTTTTCTCTTCACCATAGATGAGGCAATATTAAGAGAAAACATCACAGCTAATCGATTATTTCCATTTTTCCTAAATTTTCAGAGCACTCGCTTCCTAGTAGTCTCCAGACTATTTAAAAATACCAGTCCCAAATGCCTCATCAAGGAAATTAATATCTTAATACAAGTTCAAGGCGAAGCCTGGAAAAATATCCCTCAGTCATAAACAGAGAATATTGCATCACGGTATGGGATTTCAGCAAACAAGCAATGCGTAAGACACAAAGCCTAATACTAGTGAGGGGTAACACGGGATGCTTAGAGGGTAAAGCAAGACATACGTAATAATAATGATACAAAATCCAAGACAACAGTGCGACTGAGAAAGGTAAAAGTAAAATGACAGCAAGCTTACATGAAGCAGAATCACAAATTGTGGAACTCATTTCACTGAAAAGCTTATTTGACTGAATCACCATTGATTATGAAATGTAGAAATGTATGGACTGCATGCGATGGTGTTGTTTTTGACCACAGGATTTAACAGGGAGTGACTCTAAATTAATATGTGTGATTTGGCAGTGGCCACCATCATGTCATAACCCCAGATAGGTAGATGTTTGTGTTTGAGTACAAGTACTGATTCACTTTGTATGGTGATTTTCTTTTTGACATAGCTGTATGATGGCAGATTTAGTAGATATATGTTTATATAAGTTTGGGGGAGAAGGGGGGCTTATCCCTCTGCAAAGAGAATTTGTTATGGCACATTTGCTGTGTATAATATTTTCTATCAATTGTGATTCACACAAATGAGTTTTCTGTCAGTTGTGTTCAATGATTTGGATATATGGATTTGTGATTCAATCAAATAGGCCTTTGAACAAATGGCATAAATCTGTGTGATCCATGCAGTGCGTGGAATGTCAGCCTGTTTGCTAGCAGCTTATTGCAATTTACAACTAAGTTGGTAGCTAGTAGTCCAGGACTGCTGTAGAGCAAGGAGTGGGTTTTAGTCCTTTTCCCACTGTAGTACTGTCTCCATGTTGATATATATAATTAGTGGGGTTAGGGGGCCTGAGCCACATCTTATTCTCATATCTACTATCTACATCTATATGGATCTAGGACGTTTGATCGAATGATCAAACATCTGAATCCATAATTACCGAACACACTTTAATGAAATTGCTTTTATTGAAAAAGCACTTTTGTTAAAGTGTGTTACTAAAAAAAAAAAAAACACTATATTAACATATTAGCAGGAGGGCTTCACCCCCTGCACCCCCCATGTGGGGGCTGTGCCACCCACACTCCCCTACTTTAATATTCTCCCTCCGAGACTGCACCACAGTGGGGAAAAGGGAATTTTCTCTTATCTGCACTCTAGTACGGCCTCGGCAACAGGCATACTTATGCAAAAGTGCTTCTTCGGTGAAAAGCACTTTCGCATAAGTATGCCCGGCCATTTGGGTTTTGGACTTTTGATAATTTGATCAAAAGTCCTAGACCTATATATATATATATATATATATATATATATATATATATATATATATATATATATATATATATAGATAGCTATATAAGTATACTTCAAATAATCTAAAACAGTATAATACCGACAGTCAAAATATCGAAACTATAAACTACCTAGACACAAAATATAAACAAAATCAAAGTTATATTGGGAAGGGTTTATGTCCTTTCTCCACTGCTGTGTGACCAGAGAGTAGGTATATGCAATTGTTGGGGGTGTAGATAGTAGATATGAGACTAAGATGTGACATACCATTAACCATTCATTGTAGAAATGGCCATACTGGCAACTGGGAATGTACAAAATAGTAATGGCAGAGTAAGAAACTTGGATAAACATTCAGCAGTTTAAAAGAGAGAAATGTAGATTAGGAATTAATTTGCCTTGAGTAGCTTTTTGTTAAGATAATAAACTGGAACAGAGGAGCATGTCTGAGTAGGTTTTACATTTGGTGAGAAAAAGAGATTACAGTGAATATATTTTAACTACTTATTCTTAGGCATGTGACAGAGTCTAAGGAAATCCACAAGAATATAAGACATAGTTAGACTTTTTTTCTCTGTCGGTATACTATTTTATTATTGCCATCAACAGTACAGTGCCAGATTTGTTTAAAAATAATCTAGGAGAAGCTGTCAATGCTTTATCATAACTTTTGCTATAGGCACTATTTGATATTGTTTTGCTAGTTTATGATTGCTGCAAAAGTATACATATAATCAGAAAATTAATAGGTGACATATTGTCCCTTTAAACTGAGAGTGGGAAACACATCAAAATTCTGAGAGTATCTGTGATTTGTAGCAGCATATTTAACTAATATCATTAGTGTGCTTTATACTAAAGGATGTAAACTGACAGCATACGCACACACACACAAACACACACACACATGTACGCACACACGCACACACACCCACACACACACACACACACACACACACACACACACACACACACACACACACACACAGACATGTACACACACACTCATGCACACACAGACATTTATACACGCACACACATACACTCATGCACAAACATACACATACCCAGACACACACACACACACACACACACACACACACACACACACACACACACACTCAGACAAACAGACAAACATACACACACATACACACAGACATGTACACCACACACACACACACACACACACACACACACACACACACACACACTCACACACACACACACACACACACACACACATGTACCCGTGCGTGCGCACACACACAACACACACACACACACACACACACACACACACATGTATGCACACACACACACACACACTCTCACACACACGCATGCACAGGCATGTACTCACACACACACGTACACACACTCACACACACACATGCACACACACACACTCACACACACACACACACATGTACACGTGCGTGCGCACACACACACATGCATGCACACACACACACACACACACACACACACACACACACACACACATGCACAGACACATACCCAGAAACACACACACACACACATGCACAGACACATACTCAGAAACACACACACATGTACGCACATGCACACACACACATGTATGCACACACACACACACACACACACACACACACACACACACACACATGCACAGACACATACCCAGAAACACACACACACACACACACACACACACACACACACACATGCACAGACACATACTCAGAAACACACACACACACACATGTATGCATGCACACACACACATGTATGCATGCACACACACACATGTATGCATGCACACACACACACATGTATGCGCGTGCACACACACACACACACACACACACACACACACACACACACACACACACACACACACACACACATAGAGAGGGGGTTTGCTTGTCATTCGCTAAGCTACATATTTAGACATGATTAATAGCAAACCTAACATAGTTTATACTTCTCTTCCTCCTCTTCCTCTGGAAGCTAATATTCAGCTTTTTTCTTATTCATTTTCTTTCACTATCAGAAGGCCAAATCATGCTGCAGGGAGTATCACTAAATCAAATTCATAGCACACACACACACACACACACACACACACACACACACACACACACACACACACACACACACACACACACTCACACACACACACACACATTTACCCGTGCGTGCGCACACACACACACACACACACACATGTATGCACGCACACACACACACACTCTCACACACACGCATGCACAGGCATGTACTCACACACACACGTACACACACTCACTCACACACATGCACACACACACACTCACACACACACACACACATGTACACGTGTGTGCGACACACACGCATGCACACACGCACACACACACACACACACACACACACACACACACACACACACACACACACATGCACAGACACATACCCAGAAACACACACACACACACACACACACACACACATGCACAGACACATACTCAGAAACACACACACACACATGTACGCGCATGCACACACACACACATGTACGCGCATGCACACACACACATGTATGCGCGTGCGCACACACACACACATGCATGTATGCACGTGCACTCACACACACACACACACACACACACACACACATAGAGAGGGGGTTTGCTTGTCATTCGCTAAGCTACATATTTAGACATGATTAATAGCAAACCTAACATAGTTTATACTTCTCTTCCTCCTCTTCCTCAGGAAGCTAATATTCAGCTTTTTTCTTATTCATTTTCTTTCACTATCAGAAGGCCAAATCATGCTGCAGGGAGTATCACTAAATCAAATTCATAGCATATTCACAGAAAACCTATCATACCTCTCTCCTCTTATTGCTCTTCCAAATGTGGCTAATGTTCATCTTTTTCTAATTGTTCATTATACGGTATCTTCAATAGGCCAAATCATCCTGCATGGTATCACATCTTGGTAACCCAGATGTCATGACCTTGGAATTATATGATTTCCTGAAAATGACTATGCAGAAATTGATTCATGCCTTGCATATGGCAGAACTCATAAGTTGTACTGGAAGCCTACTCTGAGAAAGGACTAAATAACATCCCCAGATGAGCCGATATGAGGAGGCCAATTCTATTTCTAACCAAATGCAAGGAATTCAGAGATAAAAAAATGCAACGAAAGACCTGAAGCTAGTACTGCAACAAAGAAAAAAGATTCTTCAGAAAACATGCCATGATAGATTGCTACCAGAGAAAGTGGTTGCTTATGTAGAGCATTATTTTTAGTATGGCACAACGCCAGCCTCATCTTTCCTACATGCACAGAAATTAATGGTCAAAGCAGCAGGAATCAATTTAAAACACTGTTAAGAGTTTTTCTGCAAATGATAACATCGACATTAGGTTCAGTAAATGGCTACCTCTGTAAAGATTTTTTTTACATTTGTGTCTTTGCTGTAAGTGGGCATTTCTTAATTGATACAGCAGTTTTCTGATATGAGCAGGTATTCCTTAGTTGAAACAGCAGTGTTCTGTGCATTATGCATATTTTCCTTAAAATACAACTTGAAGATGGTCTCTGGACTCAGTCACCACAGCCGTTCTAGGAACAGTTTCAAGTATATGAAATAAATCTGCATTCAGGAAACATTTATTTGTGTTTGTGTTTTATACGCAAATGATTTAAGGCCATGTAGTTATTCTTTTGTTGGCTGGACTGCAAAGGAGTAGTATGAAGGCTGTTTCTATTTTAGTATCAAATGCTTTGTGCATGAGGAATGACCAGCACAATTATTGCAGAGCAAAGCTAAACAGTCATGACTTACAAAAAATAAATAAATAAATAAATAAATAAATACATGCTTGTATCGTGAAAACACCAGGCATACTTTCACTATTACAACTTTGAAATTACCACACTAGCTGTAGTACAAGTTCCAAATCTTTATATATGCTAGTTAAACAGAATCATCCTCCAACTCAAGCAAAATATGCAATGAGAGTAATGAGATAAAGAGAATATATACAGAGCTTGCAATACAGTGGCTGTAATTGATCCATATATTCTATCACCTGACGATAATATTAGCTGCATATGTGAAACTGTCTAAATCAGCACAGTCCAAGTTTCACTTAATTGGGTATTATTATAAACTTCTGCAGTTAAACCGTGTCAGTGATCCAATTGAGAAGTTTGCAGAGGTTAAGGGCAGTGATGACCTTCTACAGAAAACAGACACTAGAATATATTGACAGAATAGTTAATGAATAAAGATAGGAAAAAATGAGTATGCATATAAATGCCATCAAAGCCTTTCACAGTCCTATTGTTTTAAATTTTATCTTTTTGGAATCGATTCTCCTCGAATGGAAACTGTATCAAAAATGTACTTGCAAACCTCAAACTGGAATGAGGGAAAAGTAGCCTGCTCTGATCTTTGCTGTCCACTCCTTTTCAGATAAATAGATGATTTTGTGATGAACAAATCTTTATTTTTGCATTGAGAAGTTAAGTAGTTGGGTATGTGTCCCAACAAGAACACTTCATGACTTAAAGGGGTGGCAAACCTAGGAAAAAATCACCCACAAGGAACTGTCAAAGCCTCCATGCAGAAAGCTGGCCAGCTAACTGACCATGCATCAGACCATTGCATGGGTATTATATTCAGTGATGGAGAATCCACAGTCCATAAGCTTGCAGCAGGTACTAGCACAGATCCAAAAACTGAACTCTGCAATCACTTTGTATAAGGATAAAGTAGATGGGAACCTCAGTGATATAGAGTCAGTTATGAAATAGCACTCTTGACTACATCGATGTGGTTAGAAATGTGAGGTGAGAGATTTGAAACACTAAGTGGGGACCACAGAAGCAAACCTACAATTAATAGAGGCTAAACCAACTGATTTGTAGGATCAAGCTTGTAGGAAAAACCTCCATTTCACTAGGATTCCTGAAAACAAAGAGGGTTACAAATATTTTCAGTTCATGAAGACATGCACTGCATAGTAGACAGGACTAGAACATGAAACTATGAGAATAAAGAGAGTACACAAGGTCTTTATCCCCCAACATCTCATGGCAAGGATGCCCAAACTTGTGCTGGTTCAGGATAAATTCTCTTTAAAGAAGAAAATTTTATCCATTCTTTGACCGCCCCCGCCTAGCAAAATCATTAAAATATGTGAATTGTGAGTGTTTTGTGATAATGATTACTATATGGATATTTGACCGACTTAAAAGAATGACCTTTCAGCCTGCTGTACATATATGAAGGCAAACTAGATGGACGTTTAGACTACTCTATTCTGGCTCAACCATATTTCAGTTGCCCAAAGAAGCCCTTTCTAAACTTAAGCAATCTGTGACTCCAATAGTGCAGTAGAAAGAAGCATCTAGTGATAAGACAGGCAGCGATTCTGGGCACCATGAAGAACTGTCCGTAATCTCATGAAAAACATACTTAGACAAATGATTATGTCTAACTGCACTACACTCTAGCAAGTGAACTGCCTTCCACTACATGGAAGTTGATTGCCATTGCCTATATTGTGATCCCCTGAAAACAGACTGATGGAAGAAATGCTGGTCTGTGGACAACTCTATATTATTTGGGGTCTATGAATCTATAGTTGGACACCACCTTTAATATCCTCATACCTTTCCATTTATTAGCAAAAATGATTTTACTGCTGTCTTGGAATGTTAATGGGCAGTTAAACCCATCAAAGACGGATGAGATATTTGCCATGCTAATGCATAATAGTCCTTCTCTGGTGCTATTAGAGGAGACACACTTCACCCCAGAATTAGAAACCAAATGAAATAGAACAGGTTATTAGTTATCGACCCTTTCATCATACTTGGAAGGTGCAGGTGCGGAATGGTAATACTACTTTGCAGGGGTTCTCTATGACAGACAGTGACACAACAAGCAGCTGCAGAGGGCAGATACACACATATAAAAGGTTGCTGGGAAAGGTAGCTAACTAGTGTCAATACTCAATTTATATATTGTGTCTGACTCCACTCAATGGGAGCTCGGAAAGGTGTTCAACACTATCTGATTTTCCAGGAGGAATTTGGGTTAGGGACTGCAATGCAGTTTTATTATTGTCTAAGGTGATGACTGGAACTAGATTTTTTTGGATCCCATTATTAGGTAAATATTTCAAAAAATATATAGAGGTGAGGGGAATGAGAGATCTGCAGAGGGCTTTTCTCATTACCCACCAATGTATACAACTGTCACTTAGCTAGATTTATGTAACACTCCAGGACAGATAGTGACGCCAAATGGCACGATATATCAAGATTCTGAATTGGTTTACCTCCCATGAATTTTGTCAGACCACACTCCCCTGAAAAGGAAAATTGTCTGGTCTGGCAGAATGGGCTTAAAGCATACTAGTATAAACTTGTTTTTCTGTATGGGAGAGTATTTTATAGTTTGGTCCAGATACTGAGAGAGGGTAGGGGGAGTTAACTAATGTTAGCAGGAAATGGGATGCCATGAAATGGGCTATACTGAATGAATCTTTAGAATTTGGTCAAAAAAGACTTAGGAAAGAGTATGGGAAAGGTCAGCAATTTACAGGCAGCATTGTTAAAGGTGCAAGTGGAGCTTGTGATCGGAATGCAGGGAGTAGATGTCAGGTTGATTAATATGCAGCAGAAATTAAGAGGCAGCTCTAGATTTTAGACTAAACAAAAAGGGTTCTAAAAGCTATGAAATTTCATCAGCAAACCTGAAATATTTTAGCACTGAGGTTAAATAAATCAGACAGCTGAATGAGAAGTCAATAAAATTTGGTTCTCTACCAGTAAGAAATTAGACACACACAGCAGGTGCTATGAGCCTTTGGATTGTACTATACAGAATTATACTCAGCTGACAGAGATAAGGTCAACAGGCAACAAACCAAGGAATATTTACAAGCCCTTAGAATTACAATAACTATCCCTTAATATATTTGACAAGTTGATCCCCTAATCACAATGGAGGAGCTAGAGGCAGTTACATCTAACCTGACAACAGGGAAAACTCCAGGCCATGATGGCATACCTATGGAAGTATATTTAAGGTTAAAACAAATCTTACTTCCTAAGCATATCAGTTTAAATAATAAAGTGATGACCACAGGGTATATACCTCTTTCATTGAAAATAAGCAATAGTCTCGGTCATCTTGAAACTGGGAGAAGACCCCTCCCATCTGAGTCGCATCCTACTGACCTGTGTTGGTGCTGAACCATGATTGTATGATATTTCTATTCTAGCCAGATGTCTTCCCCCTCTTCTACCAGGGATAACCCCCAGAGATAAAACAGATTTTATACATGGTGGGACGTCATTTGTCAGCTTAATAGCCACTGAGCTAATTATAGAAGGTGCTACTCTGAGAGAGAGAAGCAACTCCGTTTGATCAGTTTGATCAGTTGTGATGTTGAGAAAGCATCTGACAGGGTTTGTTATCTATTCGTGTTTTTGGCTCTCCAATAATTCGGGCTCCCCAGCAGTTTACTACTCTAGTATAAAATCTATATCAGGATTCATCTGCTAGGACTGTAATTTGTTCAAGACTCTCAAAGCCTTTCAGTATTTTTAGAGGTGCTAGACAGGATGTCATCTTTAATGTTTTCGCTGTATTTAAAGCTTCTGACCATAAAGCTTAGGACAGCTCCATTTGAGGGATGTTACATGAATATATTGCAGAAAAACTTTTGCCTTATATGTGGATGATTACAAGGTAGTCAAGACTTAGTATTCACTCAGTTAAACACTTTTGGAGAGTTAACAGGCTGTAAAATTAATGTACACAAAACCAGGGCTCAGGCAGTGAATTTTATCCTTCAAAGGGACTTGGTTTACAGACTTCCCTTTCTGTCAGATACAGGATGAATAACATACCTTGGCATCAAGCTAGTGCCCACCCTTAAGACTTTATCAGAGTAAACATTCAATGAAGTATTAGTGAAGGTGCTCAGACTTATCAGGAAACGGAATTGCATCTGTTTGTTTTGATGCAAAATAATTCAGGCAGTACACTGGTTCATATTACCATTACTTGTTTATTATGGGCAAGGGCTGGTATTCCCTCCTATGTGAGGAAAACTCAAATTGTAACACAAGCCATTCAAAAATATGTGTGGGTGGACTTCAAACCAGGTTCATGTTTGACTCCATGACACCATGTAATGTAGGAGGTCTAGGGGCCCTAGATATTGAAATATATTTAGCAGCAGGAAGACACAATATTTCCCAGTGTCTTATCTCCTTTTCAAAGGACAGTTGTTAGAAAGAGATGTTAATTACCCAAGTAGGCCTCCCTGCTGAATACTACTATAAAATATTTAGTCTCAATGGCATACAATGGGGCACAATCCACAGAACATCCTGTAGAATCATGGAACTAGTTAATACCCCCCTTGTTAAACTAAATTGTTTAGCCTGGATGACAAATATTACCAAAATATCCAAAGGTCTCTTCTTGGAGCCATTTAATGTTGATGTATTCAGGAATTTGAGGCATTTAATTGCTGGAACCTGTGTTCTAAGAGACTGCCTTCACAACTATCTGCAACTATGCAGAGCTGAGTATATTTTTTTGGTTATAGAGTTTGTTAATTGTTGCTTAGATTTCTGTTGAAACTGATGTCTCACTGTTCTGAGAGACTGATCTGCAAATATACAGAGCTGAGTATATTTTTTTGGTTTTACAGTTTGTACTGTTAGTTGTTGCTTAGATCTCTGTTGAAACTGTTTTGTCCCACCTATCCTCCCTATGTTTCGTTTGTAGTTTAAATTTGGTGGCTTTTGCAGTTGCCCGCCCCACTGTAGATTTGATCTGGGACACTCCCCCAGTCCCATCTTTTTACCACATTCTACCTAATAAACTCTTTCTGCGCTTTTTTTAGTAATTTTTAATTTAATTGCATTTTTTAAACTGTGTTTGGTCTAATATTGCTAGATACTCAAGTGTACTAGCTTGCACTGCATGTGAATTGTTTTTACTACTGTTTTTTGCTACTTTTCTGTAAAAAAAAAAAAAAAAAAAAAAAAAAAACTGTAAGCCTGTTTCCTACCTTTCCTGTAACTAGCATTCCAGATAAAGATTTGCTGTATCCAGGACTGTATGTAAGCTTCTGAGCCCCCCAAGCCTTTCTGTGTTGGAGGGAAGCCTTCTAGCTTAGTGCGAGTGGTAAGCACTAGGTAATCTGTCTACCACATAAGAATGGCCATTTGGGAAATCTCTTCCATTTCTCTCAACTTTCTGAATTGAAAGCCTGCATTTGCACTTGTTTCTGTCCTGTAACTTAACTAGTGCAGATGCATATTCTTAGTTTTAGCACTTAAATTTGCTTATTCATGCTCAGCACTTGTTCAGAACTTGTAAGCACTAAATAAGCTATTAATTACTATAGCACTCAATCTTCCTCATTGCCTAGAGGAAAACAGTTTTTGTACTTACTTTTCTCACTTGCTTAGAGAAAAAGAGCTCTTGTACTCACTTTCCTCAGTTATCTATAGGAAAATAGTTTTTTATTCAGGAATGTCCAAGGGTCAGCTCCCAGTGTTCTCTCCTGTCTATCTGATGAATCTGGGCATCTTGAGGCAATGTAGAAATTGCCTCATGTACACAGACAACCCTCTCCTCCTATCACCCAACACTACAACCTATGAGAGATGCACTTATCTAGCCAAACTGGAGGTAAAGCTCTCTCCAACCAAGACTGAACTTGACAGTCATGAGGAGAAGGTAAACATTTGCACCATACCACACTCATCACATAGTCTCACTAAATCTACACCACCAAAATCCACACATAGTAACACAAAACATTCGCGGAGCCTCTCAATAATAATCTGTCTAAGCAACAGGGACCTCCAAAGCAGAAACACAAGCAACCTCCATCCCCTAACACAACCCAAATGACACATAGCCCACAGACTCAGTGTGTCACTCAACCACAGCCAATTAGGTAAAACAACGTACCCAACATACTAGTCACAGGCGACTCTATAGTCAGGCACACTGATGTCCCACTCACCAGGCTAAACAAGGAGAAGGTTACTGTCAGCTGTCTGTCAGGTGCCAGTATCTGCCACATAACCCACGCACTCAGGTCACTCCACAACAAGCACAAATATGACTCTGTCATTGCCATGTTGGTGTGAATGACCAGAGATGTACCTCATAAAAAGAGACATGGAAGAGTTCTCCGATCTTGCAGCCTAGGCAGGTATGACACTGGCCCTGAGTAGCATTCTGCCATCACCCAGAATGATACCGCAGTACAAGGACAAAATGATTGACTTCAACAATGGCTAAGCTTCTGGTGTCTTTCTAAGGGGATCCAGTATCTGTCTGCTTGGGATGACATGGTCGACAAACCACGATGCTTTGCCACAGATGGCCTGCACCTGTCGTCCCTGGGATTCTGGATACTGGCTAAGGCTCTTGCTGCCCCTATAGTGCCTTTTTTAGACAAGGTTCAAATAACAAATTCATCACCATAACAGGAACAGGCAAGCAGAAACTGAGGGTAATGCTACTCAATGCTAGAAGTCTAAATCTCAAAATGCACTCACTCAAGGCACTCCTTAAAATGGAGAACATCGATCTCTGTGCAATGACTGAGACCTGGTTCAAGGCTCCAGAGACCACCCCTGCACTACCAGGCTATACCTCATACCACACTTTTCGGCCATTTAACCTGGACCAAAACAACAAAGGCAGAGGTGTGTCCATATTCATTAAGGATATCCACACCTCCAGGCTAGTTGCTCAGCATAATGCATCCGAGGTTATCCAAGTGCAACTAACTCTGGGCAAAACTGCAATCCAAATTGTAGCTTGCTACAGATTCCCCACAATGCCCCAGGATTCCCAGTCCTCTTTTCTTGATGTACTGGAAAATATTAGGTTTCAAACAAACATCCTAATAATGGGTGACTTCAACTACCCCACCATTAACTGGGAAAACTACTCATGTGCCAACTCCTTAGCTCAACACTTTCTGGAATTGGTAAACTCCAATGCCCTGGATCAACTTATCCACACCTCCACCAGGGGCAACAATATCCTAGACCTAGTCATTACCAACATGAATGACCGGTGTTCCACACCTAAAGTCAACTCCTCGTTGGTCCAATCTGACCATAAGCTAATCACCCTTGATATCCACATCCCGCCTCCACCCCCCCCCCCATTAAAGAAACCACAGTAAAAAATGTCTCCAAAGCCAACTTCATGCTTCTTAAGACAGAAGTGGTGAACGTCATGACACCCATGCAGATGGACAATACAGTTACAACTGCTGAATCCTACACAAATGCACTCTATAAGTACTTACATGAGTGCATGGATCGTGCTATCCTAAACAAAACCAAGATGCTATCCTCCAAAAAAAGGAAGCCTATCTGGTGGTCCCCTGCCATAAACAAACTGTACAACAGAAGGAAGAAACTGTTGCAAAAGAGAGTAAAATCCAATGAGTGGAGGAGCTCCCTGGTCAGCCTCAGTAAGAAGCTGAGATCCCTTATAAGATCCTCCAAAGCTAGCTACAAAAACAAAATCGCCACTAATTCAAAGGACAACGACAAAGCAGTCTATAGCTATGTCAAGAATCTTGATGGCAACACCCAGATCTGCTCTGAGTTACAGCACAAAGGCAAGAAAATTACAGAACCAACTGATATTGCCAACATCCTGGCAGCTAGATTCAGTGCTTTACACCCCTCTCACCCCCTAAAAGGCCCATATCTATACAGGAAGAATGCAGAGTCCCTGTAATCACAACTACGCAGGTAAAAGCTGCACTCTCTAAAGCCAAAACCACAGCATCCATGAGACTGGACAATATCCCAGGCTGCGTTTTACATGAACTTCAGAATGAACTGTCTCCCCACTTAAACACCATGTTCAATAATAGCCTCTCATCAGGCTTTGTGCCCACTGAATGGCACACAGCAACAGTTATCCCACTCCACAAAGGGGGAGCCACAACTGATCCCGGGAACTATCGACCTATTAGCCTGATGAGCCTGGTCTGCAAGGCCATGGAACGTATCATCATGAAACTTATAAACAAAGACATTGGTAACCTCCAAACTCTAGATCCCACCCAGTTCGGGTTTGTGAAAGGCAGATCATGCCTCCTGAACCTGATTGACTTGTTTGAGGCAGTCAACAAAGCCGTAGATGAGGGTAAGGTGGTTCACACAGCCTATCTTGACCTTGCCAAGGCTTTCAACACCATCTCCCATTCTGGAATGATAGCTGAACTCACTAAATTAGGTATGAATCCCTACATCACAAGATGGGTTGCCAACTGACTCACTGACAGAACCCACACTGCAAAAGTTGCAGACTCCAAATCTGACCTCAAAGCACTGACAAGTGGAGTACCACAGGGTTCCATCCTGGGACCTCTCCTGTTTGGTATCTACTTCTCTGAAGTGCAGGCTAACACAGAAGGCCTCTGGATAATGAAGTTCACAGATGACTGCAAACTAGGAGCCATAGTCAAGTCCCCAAATGATGTGGACATCCTACAAAAGGGCCTCGCTGAGACAGATGCCTGGTGTCAGATCCAGGGCCTCAAGCTCAATGCCAAAAAGTGCAGTGTCATCCCCTTTGGTAAAAACTCTGTACCCATGAACTACCACATAGGCAGCAATCTACTTAACACCAAATGCGTGATAAGAGACCTTGATATCCAGGTGGGCAGTAGTCTCTCCTTTGATAGTCACATCGCCACAGTAGTCAGGAAGTCCTTCTATGTGGCACACCTCATCATAAAAGGGTTCTCATCCAGGAAAAAGAGATCATTGTTCCCCTCTACTCTACACTCATTAGACCCATTATAGAGTACAATGCCCCTTTTGGAATGTATCTCACAAGACATCTGCAGCAGCTGGAAAGGCCACAGAAGTACCTCACAAACAGGATTACTGGCCTCAAACAAATACCCTACACTGACCGCCTCAAAAAACTATAGCTTTACTCCGTAGCATATTGCCTACTCCGAGGTGATCTCTGCCTAACATACAAAGCTATGTCAAACTCAGAGCTGTTGGACATGCTACACCTAAAGAAATCCCAATCTCTCCGAGCTACACACTCTAGGGACCTAAACCTTGTCACCACAATAAACAGGATATGCTGAAGGGATAGATTCTTGTCCCAGAGACTTCCCATACTCTGGAACAGGCTTCCCATCTATGTCAAGCAAAGTTCTTCATTAACACTCTTCAAGAAAAATCTTGATGAGTGGATGGGAAATAGGAAATACACCCTGGGGATCACTTCTGAGTCTCTGCTCGACAGTGGCACAGGAAAATAACTTTCTTGGGTGGCATAAGCCAGGGAAGCTTGTTGGCTAGGCTTACGTAGGCCCTTGGGCCAATAGCCTAGTACCTACCTATGAATCTATAAACCTATGATAGGAGTCTATTTTACTGTCAGCTGTTATTGGTCAATGATTAATTTATTGGTCCGTAGGACTTCAGGGCTTGCTTTAGGTCCAGTGGCATCCATCAAAATCTCTAAACTGCTTTAGCTGCTAAAAAAATAGTCTAATAATGAATTTCATTAATGCTAAGAATTGCCCCAGGATCGTTTTCATCAGGCAAGACTCCAGATAAGGGAATTCATAGCAGACAGTATAAGGTTTTAATTACCTCTAAGATATTACAGATGGATGAGTGAAAGGGACCTGAACATGTCCATGATGTTAGAGACTTGGCAGAATATAATAAAGGTACCTAGATATGATACTAAGTTGAGGAAATACAATATTCATTGGGTGTCAGTGCCTCTTCAAGTATTTTTACAGCCTTCTAGATTAGACAGGGTGTTTTCCAATGCAAACCCTTCTTGTTGGAAATATAGGGACCCAAATTTAAGGGACGGCAGCATTTTTTTTTTTGGATTGCCAATGGTTTTGGGAAACTTCAAAAGGTATCTACAACAAGGTATGCAAAGAAATATGTCAAAACCCTCCAGACCTCACTCAAGCATTTCTAGGGAGAGATCAGGTCCTCAATGGGGAATCAAGTAATTTATTAATGCTGATTATATGTTGGCAATTAAGAAAGTGTGCACTAGCCTGTGGAAATCATCTTTGCTCCTCTTCCCATATGGCAGATATAATTGATATAATGAATAGCATAATGACACTGGAATTGGCCTTAACACCATATTAAGTATAAAGCTAAGATTTGCAGTAAATGGCTCAAATGAGGAAATTATTGTGCAAGGTAGAGGGATCTTGGCTAAAAGTTCTAATCAGCTATCACTCGCAATTCTTGACTTTATTCTAGGTTCATAGGTTAGTACTAAAATAACTGCCTTTGTGAGCCATTTTAAGCTTAGCCAATTATCCCTTGTGAGATTCAAACCCTGCACTTTGTGTTAAGGCAAACACCTTAACCATTAGGCCACCCTCCCTCTAGGTTGCTTTCTTTCACTTAAATGTGATATGGTTAATACTAGTTAAATTTAACCTGAGTATGTGATGTGTTTTTTTTTTCTCATGGATGACATAAGTTAATAATAAAGGTAGATGTTTAAAAAACTACTCACTAATACAACTCAGTAAAGCTGAACTCCCGAATCTGTTTTGCATAGCAAATCACTGCTGGTGAGCTTTCTAAATATGCTCCAACAATGACACCTTGCTTTTTGGTAGATTTCTCCCCTCTTTGTGTTTTTGTGGTTAGTGATGTTTATTTGTTGCACTTACTCTTTTGTGAGTGATTTCATCCCACTAGGTCAGCGTACTCTTTCTAGGGAAGACCCAAGGTGGCATACATACTGACTAGGGTAGATTTGGCCAGGGCACTGGGGAACCTCTGCTACTTTTTTTTTCATCACAACATTGTTTGTTTGGATTTGAAAAAAATGAAGGCATTTAGAAATTATTCAAAACATTGACATGAACATATGAACATAATTCTGTATGGGAAATATACGGATGAAAGTGAAAAAGAAACTTGAAAATGGGATAAAATCTTATTTGTGGCTGTTTCAAGTTTATTAAAAAGAATATGTGAAGAACTGATGTATAGCAAAAGGAAAGATGATAAGAAAGTAATGGGTGATATAAAAATGATTATGTAGGAAGGTGGGGGTTGCAATAGTTGTTGAATATATTTAAGAAAGTGAATATATTAAGTGTTATATAAAGTATAAATGCATGATGTGTAATTAATAAAAGAAAGTTGAAAATGTGTTCATAAAATTAAGTGACTCCTACTCTTTTTTCTGAAAAGTGTCATGAGATATTTTACACCTGAGCTACTACCAGTTTAAACAGTTGGGACCTCAGTTTAATGCTTTTTCTACTGGACAGCACACTCAAAAGTGCAGTACACCATTATGCTGCACTGCAGTTCAGTTCTGAAAATGAATCCAAGTACTTGTTGTGGAAATAGAACCCACAGCCTACTGATCTAGCACCAAAGGTTTGTTTGCTACCTGTTGAGCCACTGTAATATATAACTTTAGGCATGTGGGGGTTTGCCCCCCAAAAAAAGGGGAACAGTGAGCTTACACACTACAAAATTACACAAATGTATGTCTGAGTATTTTTATTTATTTAGTTTCTTCCTTCCTTATTTATTTGTGAGGGTGATCTGTCAAGAAGTCATATTAAGTGAGTCGACTCCTTAGGGATTTTTAACTCAAGGACTTTTTATTGGAAGTGGCAGAACAAAATGCCTAACAGTTGTTAGAACCATACCTTCCCCAGAGGGAAATCTTTCTTCTGCCCACTGTC
Organism: Protopterus annectens; assembly: GCF_019279795.1. Classification (NCBI taxonomy): domain Eukaryota; kingdom Metazoa; phylum Chordata; order Ceratodontiformes; family Protopteridae; genus Protopterus; species Protopterus annectens. The sequence continues at coordinate 3,076,234 of NC_056742.1, read as the reverse complement.
TGTGTGGCAACTGTAAGCATTTTACAGCTTTTAAAACTGTAAATTATTCAGGACCGTACACTTTTTTGTAACTGGTAGTACATTTGTAGATGTTTGGGAGATATATTAATGAGATCTGTTAATACAAATTAGAAAATGAGATCCAGTGTAATTCAAAAAGAAATGAAACATAAATATAAAAGATAAAGAGTAAAATGTGAGGCTAGTAGGAAAAGGAGGAAGATCAATGATGGAGAAAAGTGGCACATCTTAAGGGAAGTAAGAAGATATTTTTCAGGTATGCAAGTGAAAGGAAGCAATTTATAAGGTGAATAAGCTTGGGAAAGACAGAGAAACAAGAATGCTGAGGAATAGGTAAAATTGTAAAGGAGCATTCTTGAAGACGTCTATACAAAGTAATAAGAAAGAGGGTTCAGTGATGTTATGATTCTTGAAGGATACTTGGTAGATGGATAGATGAGAAGATTGTGGATATGATGTAATAAGGGCTCTATGAATACTTTAAAACAGAGCTGAAATGAGATCCTGGAAAGAATACTTGAAAGGGCTTCCTGAATTTTGGTTAAACTTTTTAGGGAACCCTCTATCGGGTTCATTAGACAGGATTGGTTACATAAGACTAGAAATAAGCCAATGGTGGAATAGGGTTAACTGAAAGAAATGGAACTTGTAAGCTTAACTTCACTTTTTAAAGTTGTCATCCTTATTGTGGTTCAGGAGCAAAATGGACTGCTCAGCAAATTTGTTCATCCACATAGAAGGTAGAACCTGTTAGATGAATATCAGCCATTTGTTTTGCAATGTTACATAAGCCTAGAGGATGCCATTGTGTCTTGACTTTAGCCAAAGATGAGTCATTTTTATGAATGAAAAGAAATGTTAAATATCTGGGAAAAGAGAATGGTAAACATAATAATAATGAAGGAAAAAGGCTGACTCAAAGTGATGATAGTTTAAGGACACATCCAACAACCTGATGTCTTGGCACAGACATTGTTTCCAAGGCTGGTAAGCCAGAATCCATTTCTCACTTTTATAAATCAAGTTGTGCAACACCTTGTACCAACTGAAATCAATTACCCTGTTAAATAATAGCTAATAATAGAAATAACCTTAAAGTCCCATGAGGTAAGAATGCACTGCTATTTATAGCAGATTGCTCCCTGCATCTGCCAGCAGTGTGGAAGCAATTGTTATAGCTGAGGACAGAATTGTAGGATCTATCATATCAGCTGATATTAATAAACATTGAAATGCTTGAGAAGAGATGGATGTTGAAAGAAGTTTTCTCCATAAGGCAGGGGAGGTTTGATACACTTTAAGTAAGATGAAGTTGCAGTATGATATAAACAGATAGGAAGACTTAGAAGGAGAGCTGTCTGAGAAAGAAATGGAATGGGATCTGATGAGGAAGAAAAGGCAGCAGTCACATAAAAGAGAGCAAGAAAAAGAATCTTGGTTGAGGAAAGACAAGGGCTGGTGAGGAAACAAGCAGAAAACAAATGAAACAATGACAGGAGGCAGAAGATGGCAAACAGTTGTGGAATGACAGCTGGAGTAAAGACGAATACTGAAGGAACCAAGGCTAAACAAAGCACGAGAGTAACAGTAGTAAAAAGGCATTATAAGGCAGATACAGATGCAGATATTAAATGTCTTCAAAATGAGTCATTGACGAAAGTCAAAGCAATAGATGGTGGGAAAATCACCAGTAAAGTCCAGTGTTAAGAGCAGTAAAGCATAGCTGGAATTTTTTCCTTTATTAAGAGAAGGATCCTTTACCTAAAGTGGATGAATAGCAAAATGACTTTATACTGTTTCAATAAAAGAGGGACCTGCTTTTTTCCTCTGCAGGACCACAGAGTAGCGTAGAGTGAAACTGCAAACAAACTACTGAAAAACAACAAAAAATAAGCAGGCAACAGTAATTCTTAAACTTTTATGGTTAGTGCTTTTGTCAAGTATTCTTACACTCAACTTCATCAGACACTAGTTAAAAGAATGGTAGCCATATTTAAAACCAGATTCATAGTCACATGTTCAATCACCTCACATGACACCATATCACCTGATACAATTCTCATTTCTATAACACATGTACCTAAAAATTGTATAAACAATTGTGTAAAAAATGTATATACACTTTCCTATTCGCTACCACAGAGTAGATCAATTAGAATTGGCAGTAGATGCGTGTAGATATGGCACTGATGAAGTCGAGGGGACTAACAGTGGAAGACACCAGGCCTCATCTTATTCATGGAAGTGACAGCATGTTTGCAGTATAATGTTTTGACTTTTTTCCTTAACAATCAGTTGTTAGACTATCAGTTGTTAGCACATCAAGTTACTGTTGGCGGTAACGTGCCTTGTCTTTTCCACAGTTATTAATGAATTAACAAAACTGCTCTCATGCCGGTAGCACCTACTATTACTAGTGTACAGAAAGAGAGCAAGTTTACATAAATTGGATTAATTACTTTCCACAGTGTATTTGTTATTCCCATCGGAGATTAATGTATGTTATATCCACAACTTGGGATGAAGGTAAGGCCATTCTCAAACTACTACTAATAATATTATTGTATAAATAGTTTAGAAATTATGTTTATCTAATGTACAGATAAGTAACAGGATGAGAACACTGTCATATGTAGGAATACAAAAATACAGATTTTGAAAAAAAAACACTGTCACATCTTAATAAATATCAAGTCAAAATCAAATAAAGTTGGACTAGATGCTACCACATTTTGGATATGTGCATACTTCGGACTGACCATTTTGTAAAGTTTTTTTTTTTTAATTATATGAACTACACTACTGAGTTTTTTGACATTTGGGAATGTTTATACAGAAGATAGTATGAACTGCCTTGCAATTACAATATATAAAGGGGCAGATGGCTTTGAGTCCAACATTTATAGGACACTCACATTTTCCAATTCATTTTACACTTTGTAAAGTTTTTTTTTTTTAATTATATGAACTACACTACTGAGTTTTTTGACATTTGGGAATGTTTATACAGAAGATAGTATGAACTGCCTTGCAATTACAATATATAAAAGGGCAGATGGCTTTGAGTCCAACATTTATAGGACACTCACATTTTCCAATTCATTTTACATTTTAATAGTTATCACCCAAGAGTACAAAAAATGATTTAAAGGACAAATGATTAGACTAGCTAGGATTATTTCAAGCGATATATTTACCCCAAAAAATCTGAGAATCTCTGCCAGATGTTTGAACAAAGAGGTTACACTTCCAACTTGGGTTATAATACCAGACATGAGGTGAAAGAAGGTAGAAAAGATAAATTTAGCCCTACTATGGGTGTGTGTCTGAGGTGAACAAGATGGCTATGAAAGATTGTGAAAGTGAACTAAAAGTGAAACGTTTTAGTAGAGCCATGTTAAAAGTACAATATGAATTCTAATGTATTGAATGATATTATTGCTAATAACTGGACTATTTTTAACTTGGATCCTAGCTTGAAGGAATGTGTGGGGAATCATCCTATGTTTGTACATAAGAAGGAATAATTTTATCAATATTTTTGAATAGAGAAGAGAAGGCATTTTGTTTGGGAAGTACAGAAAAATCCGGTACTTGGAAATGTGGTATGTAACATTACTGTAATTACATTTTAGAAGGGGACAACATCACTGTAAAATATAAGGGTAAAAAAGTTAGCGCTACATTATAGTCCGACTGTTCCATAAGAAGGGTGGTTTATATTGATATATGTCAAGATTGCTGAAACCCTGGATTTATTATTCTTCTGTGCAGGACTAGCTTAGTCCTGCATGGAAGTGGCTGTTTAGGAGCAGGACGGCAGTGCGACATGCATATTAATAAAGGTGTGCTGCCTGAGCTCCTAATCTTACACGGAGCGTGTAAGAGTGCAGGGGGTGTGTCTGAGAGCAGAGCTCTCAGAATATACACCCTCCTGCAATGAAGAACAGCAGAAAGGCCAAAGAAATGAGCGAGACCACTCATAGGTGTCCGCATATCCCCAGCAACATTCCTCCATGTGTACAACAAGTAAATACAAATAAAATGAACAAATGCTTTTTTTTTTTTTTAATTAAAAATCCAATTAAAGATAACCGTAGGTGCGTGGGTGTGCCCATCGCTTAGCTACGGTTAATGCAGCTTAAATGGCTGAATAGGATAACAAGGAAGATATATGCAAATGAAGGAGTATAGCAATAGTGTAGTGGGCAGAGCATTCGCCTTAAGAGCAGGCATTCCTGGTTCGAGTCCCACTGCAACAAATTCCATTTTCCATGGCAAATCATGTTATGACCAGTATTTTTTTACATAACCCACTTAATAGGTTCATAGGTTCATAGGTTGGTACTGAGCTATCTGCCCGAAGGCATATATTAGCTCAGCCATGTTATGCAGTATTCACCGCCCCTTTAGCAGTTCCCTAGACCCTTGTACTAGCAGCTAGTACCCTTGACCCCTATCTAGTAGTGCTGATGGTGTGATCCCCAGTGTGAACTTTCTGTTACCCATCCACTCATCAAGGTTCCTCTTGAAGAGTGATAGTGAGGGGCTCTGTCTTATGTAGATCGGGACCCTGTTCCATAGTAAGGGAAGTCTCTGTGAAGGGAATCTATCCCTCCAGCATGTTCTATTCATTGTTGTGTTGAGGTTTATATCCCTAGAGCATGTAGCTCGAGCAGATTTGGTTTTGCTAAGATGGAGCATGTTCAACAATTCTGGGTTGGACATGGCTCTGTACGTTAGACAGAGATCACCTCTGAGAAAGCGGTATGCAACAGAGAACAGTCTTAGCTTTTTCAATCGTGCTGCATAGGGCAACTGTTTGAGGCCAGTAATCCTCTTGGTTAGGTACCTCTGTGGTGTCTCCAGATGCTGGAGATGTCTAGCCAGGTACATTCCAATTGGTGCATCGTACTCAATAATGGGTCTGATGAGGGAAGAGTAGAGGGGCACCATTACATCCTTAGATCTTGATGCGAACCCTTTCCTGATCAGATGGGTCACATAGAAGGATTTTCTAACTACTTTGGCAACATGGTTATCAAAGGAAAGCTGACTATCTATTTGGGTCCCTAGATCCCTTATTTCTTCTTCAGATTTCAGGGGATTACCTCCTATGTTGTAGTTTGCGAGTACTCTGTTTTTTCCAAAGGGGATTATTATGCATTTTTTTGCATTTAGCTTGAGACCATGGCTTTGACACCATGCATCAGTCTCATTTAGGCCCTTCTGGAGGATCTCCATGTCGGTCGAAGACTCTATTATAGCACCCAGTTTGCAGTTGTCTGCAAACTTAGCCAGCCACAGCCCTTCCATGCTTGCCTGTACATCTGAGAAGTATATGCCAAATAGGAGAGGCCCCAGGACAGAGCCCTGAGGCACACCACTCATTACTGGTCTGGATTCGGACATAGATCCCGCTACTCTTACTTTATGGGATCTGTCTGAGAACCAGTAACAAATAACATATATTTGTGAACTGGAGTACTGCATTAAATGCACGTGTGAAGTGTCAGTGTCATAATGTTGCAAAGTCCCCAGATAAGCACATGTGCCCCATACACTATATGTACACAGGAATCATGGATACATATGGAAGGTAAAATGTGTAATGAAATACAACGCCATACACATCCAAATCCACAACCTTTCCAAGAAACATGAGATATAACTGTCAAAATCAGTGTAATTGTAAGTGGGAGTAAGCACTAGTAAGCAAGTGTAAGCACCAATAAGCAGTAGTAAGCATATTAAAGCACTAGTAAGCAAGTTGAAACCCGTTTGCACAGGGGTAAGCAATGCACACACAGGCTAAGCAATTTTGAAGCTAACTCTCTGTAAATATATGCAACTGGAGGTTAGCATTGCTTACCCTGGTGCAAACCCAAGTACAACTGCTTAAAAGTGCCTTAATTACTCTGTATCCAGTGGCCCTTGTCCTGCCCAACAACAAAATAAACAGCCTATGCAAGGCTCGAATACAGGACCCAGCACACCATAGCCAAAGTTATTTACCACTAAGCAAAGTCAGATATACATAACCCTGATGTTTTCACAAACATATCATCCAGCCCAGTCATTCAACAGTACAGGGAACGTATTCCAACATGTAGATGTATGTGAGTGTGTGTGTGTGTGTGTGTGTGTGTGTGTGTGTGTGTGTGTGTGTGTGTGTGTGTGTGTGTGTGTGTGTATATTAATATCTAAATAGATATAACATATCTATATATGTATACATATATGTGTGTATATATATATATATATATATATATATATAAATATATATAAATAAATACAAATAAATATATATATATATATATATATATATATATATATATATATATATATATATAACATATATACATACATATACATACATCTAGATATATATATGTCTACATCTATATGTCGATATATATATATATATATATATATATATATATATATATACAGCAATTTATATATATGTAAGCAGATATATATATATCTATATAGGTATATACAGACATACACCTGTAGACAAAAATGGAAACATAACAAAAACATATATGTCCACATACACCGTTAATTAATGGGGTTGAGAGCAGCATACGTCTTGTACGAAAAGGAATCGCCCCCACAGCCAAACATGTCTGCCCTGCAATACACTACCAACTGTTGCAGATCCCATATGGCCTGAACCCCACCGTATGTGTGGGGGACACAACAGCAGTGGACTGATTGCAGAAATGGCAGCATGACATACTCACAGCCCAATACAAAACAACCCCTGAAAAAATGTCATATATGCAAAGCCTGGTATGTAGGTGGAAGACAGAGGCTGAAACACAGGCCCATATCTGGAAAATTGTTGTCATACACTAAGCAAGTCACTGGTGTTACAGGATAGTCTCCAACATATCCTTAGTCAGGAATATGACGTTAGAAACAGAAATGGATGTAGCCATGTACTGATAGCACTCAACACACACACTGCCAGTGATATATTTGACACAAAACCTGTGTGGCAGACAGACAAAACATAATAGGCACACCTCTGGCCATCAAGAGGATAGGTCCACAGTTGAGAGCTATGCAGACAGACAGCATTCCAAGTTAAACTAGTATGTACACACAAACCCTGCAACACCAGTGTTATACAATTCATACAACAACTCTACTCACACTCTGTCTGTAGTTCTGGAACCTCCTACAAATATGTAGCTGGCCTGAGTGTGCAGGTTCCTCTGTAAGAGGTATTGCTACCTGCTGTCTGTAACAGTGATGCCCACACAGAGGAAGGATGTCCATCACACAGGAAAGGTAAAGGGACCACGCCCACATGATGTAGGAATTATAGTAGGTGCTTGCCATGACAGTGGTAATTGGAAGTGCTACACAGCAAGCTGCATGCAGGTAGCAAGTAGAGGACACTGACTGGTGCAGAGGCCATCACCTGATCATGTGTATCACCTAAAAAATCCATGCTGCAAGCTATTCAAAGCAGCTCAATCCATTTACTGGGCAGAGACAGAGAGAGAGAAACAGAGAGAGTGAAAGTGAAAGTGGTAGTGGAAGTGAAAGTGAAAGTCAAAGCCACAGCAAAAAAAAAAATATATATATATATATATATATATATATATATATATATATAGATATATATATATTATTACATCCAGCAAACTATCCAGAACATATATACATATATCATACCCACAACAGGTATGTGAAGTATATATGCATGTAATTGAATGTAGTACTTGGTGCATAATAATGGGATAGATGATGTTGAATGATTTATATGTGCCATCAGGTTTTGTTGTAATGATGTTCAACTGAACAACTGCTATGGACAATAGGGTCTATCCCTGTGGGTAATGGGTCATAGCCGTCAACTGTGCAGATCAGCACTCACTGACAAGATGTAAGCCATCATAGTGTGTGTTGTATTATGGGAAGTATGTATATTATGTGGCCAATAGCTGGTGGTGGAAGTAATGCGTTATGATGGACACATGGGATCCACAGCCCACCCCTTGCAGGATACTTAGTTTAATCTGTAATGTAGCATGCAAGAATGCCATAGGTGTGTAATAGGGTTACCTGCAATCTGGTCCTATATATAACCCCCTTAATGTCAGGCTGTGTCCATATATAGCACCTATCTGTGTTGTAGCAAGGCAGAACAGTGAAGCTGTGCAGGAAGGTGTTGTGAGATTGTGGACCTGATGTCTGAATGTACCCCACATATAGGTATGCATATGTATACATAGGTACACATATACAATATATAAACATATATATATATATATATATATATATATATATATATATATATATATATGTATGTCCACAAATATACAGATACCCATGTGTAGACATATATACGAGCACATATATGCATCACATATATCTACACACACACACACACACACACACACATACATACATATATATATATATATATATATATATATATATATATATATATATATACATACACACACACATATATGCATGTCTACATATATACAAACACACACACAAACATATATGTATGTAAATACATGTCCCATATATTACTGCCACAGTGCTGCATGCTATGTGCAAGGAAACAGCACACATAGCAATACACACAGATATCTACAGCTGGCAGTGTGTGCAACATGGACGGGTATGTCACATGTTAACCCCTTGATGGGACCACATTGCCCTTGTCTGTGATGTATGGAATGGGAATATGGGGTAGTATGGCAGGTATAGTTGTGAAGGTGGTCAGGGTTGGTAGATATAGAGGACAGTCTACAGGGGTGGTATGTGACACATGTGGTGGATAAACACCATGGACTGTGTGTGTGGTCTGTGATGTGGACACCCCATGGGCCCCAATATGGACACAATGGGAACAAGCCTACCACCCACTGCTACTCACAACAGCAGTCCACGTCCTGAAGGTGTCTGGCCTGGAGGCTAAGCAGGAGGAGCATGTCAGCTTTGTGAATGTGTACTGGGTGCCTCAGAGAGATGTAGCACATCCCTCATTTGTCTGTGGAGCTTGTTATGGAATAGACACTGGACCTGACTTCAGGAGACAGGAACATGTCTGTGTGTGCCCCCGCGGGGGCACCATCCTCTCGGTTAGTTCCACCTGACGGTATTGCTGCTGACATGTGGAACTGTACCTGGAGTGTCTGGCCCATGTTGTGTACACAGATTGTTATCAGATATGCCAGTCCTGGCCTCATGTGGCAGGAACTGTAAAGGGATGGCAGGTTGACCCTGCACTTACATTGATAGCATGATATCAGTATTCCCTGGTGTCAGTGGCATCTGTCCATACAGGGCATGTTTTTCAGGCATGGCATGTCCTTTGTGGGTCACATTTGATAGCACCACAGGTGTTGCAGTTGTCCAGTGGGTAACATGGGGAAAGTGCACTGTCAGCATGTACGTGCCTATTGGACTGATGGACAGGGTACTATGCCCTCTGTAGCCCACTGCAATCACACCATGGTTACTATCAGTGGGCAATATGCAGGGTACGACCAGCATAGTGGCTGTTGCCTAAGCAAGTGTGTGTATGTTTGAGACATGGGTTGAGAGTGTTCTCTGGCTAATACAAGGGTTGCTAACATTGTTCAGCTGGCCTTGATGTCACATGTATTTGCACCCCAGCCTCTCGGCTATTTCACATTGGTTATCCCTGTACAGAGGACATTGTGATATATATACTACGGCCATCATATAAGAATTTCGCAAAACCCGGTCCACATTGAGTTCAGTTGTTACACACTCACACCCACACTGGATACGAATGACAAACACAGACACACACACAGACACACCTGTCATGTCTGCGATTAGAACTCCTACCTAGCTAGTATATTACACTACAGCACTAAGCAGTTATAGGATGCGCCCCAGAGATTACTGCAGTACTCTTTCCCCAAAGGTGTATTTCACAGTGAATGACATAAGCAGGTTTGCCAAAGTAGGGCATTTGAATTGTATTGAGTGTGACTAGCCTAGAATGCATTGCTCCCTGCACAGACAGAAACAGACACAAAACATTCACCACTGCCATATACAGGAATAGATCACCTACCAGAGTTCTACATCACAAAGATGTTATAGGATGCACCATGGGGATTACTGGAGTACTGCTTCCCGAAAGGTGTATTTCACAGTGAATGACATCAGTAGGATTGCCAAAGTAGGGAATTTGAATTGTAGTTAGTGTGGCTAGCCTAAAATGCATTGCTCCCTACACATAGAAGCACACACAAAATATCCACAACTGCCATATGTGGGAATAGAACACCTACCAGAGTTCTATAGCACGCTACAGCATGAAGCTGTTATAGGATGCACCACGGGGATTACTGGAGCACTCCTTCCCCAAAAGGTGCATTTCACAGTGAATGACATCAGCAGGATTACCAAAGTAGGGCATTTGAATTGTAGTGAGTGTGACTCACCTAAAATGCATTGCTCCCTACACAGACATAAAAACACACAGAAAACATCCACAACTGCCATGTGTGGGACTAGAAACCCCATCAGAGATCTATATCACACTATAGCATGAAGATGTTATAGAATACACCACAGGGATTACTGGAGCACTCCTTCCCCAAAGGTGTATTTCACAGTGAATGACATCAGCAGGATTGCCAAAGTAGGGCATTTGAATTGTAGGGAGTGTGACTAGCCTAAAAGGCATTGCTGTCTGCACAGACAGAAACACACAAACACAGTTGCCATGTCTGGGATTAGACCTCCTGCCTAACTAGTTTATCACACTTCAGAAGTATGCAGTTATAGGATTTGCCATTGAGATTACTGGGCTACAGCTCTCCATAAGGTGTATTTCACAGTGAATGATATCAGCAGTCTTGCCAAAATAGGGCATTTGAATTGTACTGAGTGTGACTAGCCTAAAAAGCATTGCTCTCTACACAGACAGACGCACACACACACACACACACACACACACACACACACACACACACACACACGCACACACGCACACACGCACACGCACACACGCACACACACACACACACACACACACACACACACACACACACACACACATACACACACACAGTTGCCATGTCTGGGATTAAAACTCCTACCTAACTATTTTGTCACACTACAGCAGTACACAGATATAGGACACACCACTGAGATTAGTGGGCTACAGCTGTCCAAAAGGTGTATCTCACAGTGACTGACATCTGCAGCTTTGCCAAAGTAGGGAATTTGAATTGTACTGAGTGTGACTAGCCTAAAAAGCATTGCTCTCTACACAGACAGAAACACACACACACATACACACACACACACACACACACACACACACACACACACACACACACACACACACACACACACACACACACTTGCAATGTCTGAGATTAGAACTCCTATCCAACTAGCTTATCACACTATAGAAGTACGCAGTTATAGGATGCACCATTTAGATTACTGAGCTACAGCTCTCCGGAAGGTGCATTTCACAGTGAATGACATCAGCAGTCTTGCCAAAGTAGGCATTTCAATTGTACTGAGTGTGACTAGCCTAAAAAACACTGCTCTTACAAAGAGACACACACACAGAGCTGCCATGTCAGGGATGCGAACTCCTACCTAACTAGTTTATCACACTACAGCACTATGCAGTTATAGGACGTGCCACTGAGATTACTGGACGACAGCTTTCCAAAAGGTGTATTTCCCAGTGAATGACATCAGCAGCCTTGCCAAAGTAGGGCATTTGAATTATACTGAGTGTGATTAGCCTAAAAAGCATTGCTCCCTACACAGACAAAGACACACACACAGTTGCCATGTCTGGGATTAGAAATCCTACCTAATTCTTATATCATACTACAGCAGTACACAGTTATAGGACATATCATGGAGATTACTGGGCTACAGCTTTCCAAAAGGTGTACTTCACAGTGAATGGCATCAGCAGCCTTGCCAAAGTAGGCATTTGAATTGTACTGAGTGTGACTAGCCTAAAAACCACTGATCTCTACACAGAGACACACACACAGTTGCCATGTCAGGGATGTGAACTCCTACCTAATTAGTTTATCACACTACAACACTATGCAGTTATAGGACGTGCCACGGAGATTACTGGACTACAGCTTTCCAAAAGGTGTATTTCACTGTGAATGACATCAGCAGCCTTGCCAAAGTAGGGCATTTGATTGGTAGTGAGTGTGACTAGTCTAAAAAAGCACTGCTGTCTACACAGAGACACACACATAGTTGTCTTGTCAGGGATGATAACTCCTACCTAACTAGTTTAGCACACTACAGCAGTACGCAGTTATAGGACATGCTGTGGAGGTTAGTGGACTACAATTTTTTCAAAGGTGTAGTTCAAAGTGGATGACCTCAGCAGGCTTGTCATAGTAGGGCTATGGGGAGGGCAGTGTGTGTGGATGGGCAATAACCCATTCATCTAGTGGTTGACAGACCACATGCGGGCACACGCAGGGTTATATTCCACAGGTACGTGTATACAGCTGCTAGATGACTACTTCCTTGTACAGTCATGTTGCACAGCTAGCACTTGCACCACATAGTCCATAATGCTGACAGATATCAGTGACTAATGTCTACAGTGAGTGACATCTGGACCTCATGTGGTTGTAGCCATTTGGCTGTGTCCTTGGTGGGACAGGCCTTATAATGGATGGCTCTTTGTCACAGTCACTGTCTTCCACACATCTATGTACGTTTACTTTTGGCTTATTATAGTGTATTGTCCTTGGATATATGCCTGTATTCCTATCCACTGTGTGTGTAAAGCATGAGTGGTACATACTGAGGAGTGTCTGCACTAACATCTGCAACTGGCAGATATGTCTGGGCCACTGTTGTTTGCAGACATGGGCTTTATTTGTTTTGTTTGCATACATTTGTTTAAGCGTGTGAATGCCCAGTATGACCTTCAAGTATGTTGTTGTCTGATATTGCCCTCATTTCTCTAAGTGTGTCAGCATGCCCAGTATGCCATTCTGTACTGAATGTGTGGATCAATTCCAGGTAGTTTGTACTCCAGTGCAGACCTTTGTTTTGTACACCAACAAGTATAAAACTGTTTATGCAGGGTATCCATCAATCATTGTCAATGTGGGGACAAACTGTGCAGGGGATAGTGTGTACAGTAGGTGATTGTGTCTGTGCTGCTTCAGCTGCATGGTACTGCTGTTAGCAAGATATATTCAGACATGTGTACTGTTCTACACAGTGATGTTTTCTGTCCTCATGTACTGACAGGTGGACATTCTTGTTCACAGTGATGTCTTGGGGGACAAGGGTGACTGCAGCTGTGTCCGGTTTAGTGGGCAGACACCTACGTATTCATGGTAAGTTATGCCATTCTGGAGGGGGAGCAGAAGACACTTGCTGCTGGATCTGTGTATCTGGTTCAGCACCTTGGTACAGTGCTGGCAGAGGATCCCATACTTGTACACCCATCGACATGACAGTATGGGCTTATCTTGCTGTGGCAATGCTTCACAGCTGTACAGATTCACACAGGTTACCCAGAGGCAGTGGCCATGGGTCAGGACATTACCCCTATTGTGGTGTACGGGCAAGTGTGTATCCACCCATTTATGTGTTTGCAGCCAGGGATAGTGTGTGCACACAGCTTGGTGTCAGTCCCTGCACATTCCATGCTGCGCCTGCTCCCACTTATTCTAAACTCTTCCATACATTATGTATACATTCTCTAATACTTTCCCTAAGAGTATCACCCCATCACAGGTGTGTGTTAGTGTTGGTCCACAGTTCATGCAGTGGGACATGGTGGACATGTTACTGTGGTTTGTCCACATGGCCTTGCATATGGCTTATGTGGAGTGTGTTATGTTATTTGGGTGTCCATGACATACCATGCATTGGCAGGATGTGTGAGACACAGGCCTTTAGCAGAGGCCTGTGAGGCATTAGGTGTTGCTGTGGGCCAAATGTGACAAGCCGTTGCATTCTGTCAGTTCTACAGTCTCAGACCACCATACAGTATATTCCCCTGGGGTGACAGGGTAGGTGTGATAGGTGTTCATGCCAATACCTTTTGTCAGTCTTGATCAGGTGATGTGGATGCTGGCAGGCTGCTACCTACAGCTAGGGACACACCTGCATGGGACACCTGCACTGCATGCTGCATTCTTCCACTATTGCCATATACAGGTGGGGTCATACTGTACCCATTCCCCACAGCAGGGATATGACCAGAGAGGAACCTGTGGGTGGTATTTGCATGAGCTAGGTGCATGTGTGCTAAGGACACTACTTGCATCTGACACACAGATATGCATGGGGCATTCCAGTTATGCTGGTATGTGCAGGTACATCAGCTGTTTCCCAGTACATCAGTCCTAACTCCTTTGTGATCTGCAAGTGTTCAGGCAGACATCACTGGTACTACAGGGCCAGTTACCTACTACAGGGCCAGTTACTGCGATGCATACCTGTATGTACAATTCCAAGGGTGTCTTCATTTCACAGTGACACAATATATACTGTATGTCTGGGGTACTTTCCCCTGTGTACTGCTTGTATATCTAGCCCAACAGCCATGCCATGTCAGTCTTTCAGATGGTGACACATATTACCACCATACATTTACAATGGCTTACCTTACAGCTAGCATGTGTTATACTGTTGGGGATTGTCTTTGGCATTGCAGTTGTGAGGGCTTGTCCCTGTCATCAACAGTAGTGGGCAATGGCCACTAGGTCTTATCCTAACATGCAAACATACTGACCACTTTCACACAATATGAAACACACACCATCCTTACACACACAGACCTGCATATTATGCAAATGCTACAACCTATCCTGCTACCTTGACCACCTCTGGGCATCTGTGCTCCCCTCATATTAAACCTACTCATACATATTACTACATTTCTACACAGGATGTGGGGGGCACACCTGACTGTTACTACATTTCTACACTGGATTGGGGGAAGGGACTCACCTGACTGTTTCGACATGTCTACATAGGAGTGGGGGTGGCACACCTAACTGTTACTACATTTCCACACAGGATTAGGGGGGGGCGCACTTGACGGTTACTACATTTCTACACAGGATTGGGGGGAACACACCCAACTGTTTCCACATTTCTATACATGATTGGGGGGGCACACCTTACTGTTTCTACATGTCTACATAGGATGGGGGGCACACCTGGCACTTTTACACATTTGCTATGACTGTACTGGTATGTCAGGTACTCCATTTCGTTCTGTATTCTAACCTATCATGCAGACTAGAGGCATCTCAGTGTACTACATGTCTTAGCTTTGGTTGACCTATATATTAGTGTCTGACTTCCTACACTTCAGAACTAACATCCCACTGCCTGACTTGCTGTAGTCTGTCTGTGTAGGCCTGGGGGGGTGGTAAAACATAGGCATCATTCAGAAGCCATAGCACAGCCACTATTTGTGTTTGTCTACACCTGTCTTGCTGGCTGAGACTGCTGATGGGTATGTGAACCTCCCTGACTGGCATGTGTGAGTCATATGAACACACATGTTGCCCAGCACATTTTCTGCAGTGGGTGTTGTCACCCTGTGTAGTACTGGCTACTATGGTGACTCCAGTATTTGTTACAGATGTCATGGTGCCGTTATGGGTGTCTACTATCTGCTGGCATAACATTCAGCCACCCGATTCCCTTGCATGCACACATCCATACCATAGATAGAGGTAACGACACATTCTACTCCATTCGACAACTGGTAGGTTGATTGACTTACCTTGTGGTTGTGCCAGTACTGAGGATGGTGTTGGAGGGCTGACTATGTTGGATGCACATAGTACACTCCCTATACATGGTTGAGCATGGGTAGCGTCATGTTTGGTATTCCTTTTACTGTATGTATGAGACAGAGAGAGATGCCATTCCCTGGGTCCCTACTGTGTCAGTGTATGTGCTATGTGTTGCCTCTTTGACAAGGCCAGGGCATACAGGGCATGCCTCCATCTGCCTACTGGGGCAGGTTCATGTTGTTCCTCCTCTGAGTCACTCTGTGCCTGTGCAGGCCTTGACATTGGGGAGGGGCTGTTTGGCCCTGCCCCATGTTGTTCCTGCTGCAGCTGTTTCCACAGGATCATATTGTGTGGCATGGCACATACCAAAACAATTTGAGTACATGTAGCTTGTGAGTACTGCAAGGCTCCACCGGATGTGTCCAGGCACTGGAACCATGACTTGAGCATCCCAAACACACACTCTATTACAAATCTGGTCTGTGTGTGTGTGCCTCATTATGGGGTTCTTGTTTTTGTGTGTGTGTGCATTTCTGATGGGTGTCAACAGCCACGGCTCCAGTGTGTAACCAGCATCCCCCACTAGGTGACCATAAGGGATGTTCCCATTGGCAGATCTCTGGTACAGCTGTGTCAGATGCCAGAGGTGGGAATTGTGATAGCTTCCAGGGCAGCCAGCACAAACATTTATTATAATGCCCTGGGCATCGCTCACGACCTGGCAGTTGATGGAGGGGAGGCCGTTGTGGTTGATGTAGACCCTACCCTGATCACCGGGTGGTGCTTTGATGCATATGTGCGTGTTGTGTATAGCACCCACTACCTCAGGGTATTCTGCTATTTGGTGGAAGAGATGTATATTGCTGGCCAACACCTCATGGGTGTTGAGGAAATATACGTGCTAATCTGCATATGCTAACATGGCATCTAGGAACTGGTGGAATACTCTGGATGCTGATGCCTGTGAGATCCCCATGATATCCCCAGTTGAGCTTTGGGAGGTACCTGTGGCTAGTATTCCTAGGCCTACTCATACCTTGGTATCCACTGGGATGGGTTCCCCTCTGTCAGTTTGGTGTATCAGACATGGCCGGCACAGCTCAACAATTTGCTGTAGGAGGTCCCTGTCCACCCTATAGTGCTGCACTATCTCCAGCTCATGTAGCACCTGGAAGCTTACCCTTGGTCTGTACACTCTTCTCCATCTCCTCACTGTGGGTTGGTCGACAGCATTCACATCCTCACCACCCTCAGCCTCTTCCACATGTTGTTGTATGATGCTTGCTGCAGCCCCTATGATTTTCTTGTTTTATTTGTTAAAAGTTCCCGGCTTGTATACACCGGTGGTGTAAAGTATGTGAAAAACCAGAGGAGAAGGTGTTTGCATAGTTTATAGTAGTGTTCTGAGCTGGGCTGGTCTGCTGCCTGTGTAATTGGCTGATTTTGATACATTTCACCTGCTGGCTATGCTAGTTTACCTAGATTACCTTCCTACTGCTGTTTTTCCTTCTCATTGCCTTCCTGTTTAAGTCAAGGGGCACACCGCGCAAACACAGTACTCAAATGTGCACAGAGCTGCTATTTCCTGGTTTGCTTTTTTTTTTTCTTTAAAACCCGGTGCGCAGCATGCACACCCGGATGGGTAATATAAAGAGAGCTAGGCAGCCTCAGACACACCCCCTTGCCTAGCTGCGCTAAGCTAGGAGCAAACCTGAGCCACAGGGGTCCAACCTGCTTACAGTATGCCTGACACATACCCCTGTGATGTCAGCTAACTCCTAGGCTTGCACCAAGTTATTCCTGCTCTTATACTGTTGGGAGCTGACTAGCATGCAGGGGAAATCTGGGATTCACTATCACTCCACAAAGGTGGTGCCACAACGGACCCCGGAAACTATCGCCCCATAAGCCTGACTAGTCTGGTCTGTAAAGCTATGGAGCATATTATCATGGAACTCATAAACAAAAACATTGGGAGCCTCCAGACACTGGACCCTACCCAATTCGGCTTTGTTAAGGGCAGATCTTGCCTCTTAAACCTAGTTGATTTCTTTGAAACAGTTACCAAAGCCATAGATGAGGGCAAGGTAGTCCACACAGCCTACCTGGACCTCACAAAAGCCTTTGACACAATACCCCACTCGGGCATCATAAATAAGCTTACCAGCTTAAATATCAACCCCTATATCACAAGATGGGTTGCAAACTGGCTCAGAGATAGAACCCACATGGTCAAAATCGCAGGGGCCGTGTCCGAATCCAAACCAGTTACAAGTGGCATCCCACAGGGCTCAGTTCTGGGTCCTCTCTTGTTTGGTATATACTTCTCTGAGGTTCAGGCTAACACGGGGGGATCATGGCTGACAAAGTTCGCAGATGACTGCAAACTGGGGCCCATAATCGAATCTCCAGCTGACACAAGCATCCTCCAAAAGGGTCTCACAGAGACAGATGTTTGGTGCCAGAGCCACGGCCTCAAACTAAATGCTAAAAAGTGCATAGTCATCCCCTTTGGGAAAAACAAGGTGCCCACAAATACCACATAGGTGGTAATCCATTAAGTACGGAAGAAGTAATTAGAGATTTGGGGACCAACATAGATAGTAATCTCTCCTTTGATAATCACATTGCCAAAGTGGTTAGAAAGACCTTCTATATAGCCCACCTTATCACGAAAGGGTTCACATCTAGATCAAGAGAGGTCATTGTGCCCCTCTACTCGTCACTCATCAGGCCCATAATTGAATACAATGCCCCTTTTGGGATGTACTTTACCCGACACCTGCAGCAACTAGAGAGACCCCAAAAGTACCTCACCAAGAGGATCATGGGCTACAAACAGATGTCCTATGCAGCTCGACTAAAGAAACTCCAGCTGTACTCAGTTGTTTACCACCTATTCAGAGGTGATCTATGCTTGACATAAAAAGCCATGTCAAACCCAGAATTATTGGACATGCTCCACCTCAAAAAATCCAAGTCCCTTACAGCTACATGCTCCAGGGACCTAAACCTCAGCACAAAAATAAATAGGACATGCTGTAGGGACAGATTCATTTCCCAGAGGCTCCCCTCACTCTGGAATAGAATCCCAATTCATGTTAGACATAGCCCCTCACTGACCCTCTTCAAGTGAAATCTGGACGCATGGATGGGAAATCACAAATTCACCCCTGGGATCTCTTCTGTGTCCCTGCTAGACAGGGGAACAGTAAACTAATCTTAAAAGGGCACCTTCTGTGACCTACTTTACAGAGGCACAGTAGGCTAATCTAATAGGGAGGCGGAAGCCAAATACACTCTGGCTAGGCTTATAAATGCCCTAGGGCAGATAGCCTAGTATCTACCTATGAATCTATGAACCTATTCCTCTCATTTGCATAGGATTGTCTACTAATGCATAGTTACATGTCTCACACTGAGACTCCCCCCTTAGCAACCACTATTCACTGGCCATGTTGTCTTCTGCCTGTGATTGACTATAATGACAGACTAGTGATTTTAGTTAGAATGCTTATTTTAGGTTTATTTTCTTATTTTCTGATCCCGTTTCTGCGCCACTGCCCTATGCTTAAACAGCCGAGATCGGCTAAAAAAAAAATAAAAGTTGATTTTTTTTCAACTGTTTTCCATGCCAATGGCCTTATACTTGGCCATTGGCATGCATTCTAAATGATATCCATCCTTTATTTGGAGCTGTCATGGCTCTCTTTTGGAATTTGTGGAGTACATTTCTACAGATTACACTAGTCCTGCATAGCTGGTTTCCAGCTTCCTGGATTGCAAATTCACCTCATTTGCATGGATTTCTCCTCCAAATGGCGCAATTTGCATACAGGGGCTGAGTCCATGCAGGACTAGTGCAGAAATGCTCGTGCACGTCCCTACAGGTTATTCCTGGATCACATGGCAGATATATTGCCTGCTGGAGATCTTTCACTAATTCTGCACGCCGTGCAAGGCTTGCAGTATATGGGGGAAAGTGTTTATGTGGAAAAATAGAACATCTCTTGAAGGAAAGAATATACTAGCATTTATATGATATAAAGAAAGAAAATATTAACAATGGTTTTTATAAATATTATAAGTTTGTCCAGCTTTACCTAGCATTTCATTTAAATTTGGAGTTATCAATAAGGCTTTTATTAATACCAGGTGTGACAAATGTGAGACCCGATTAGAATACAAAGAGCTGATTTGCAGCTTTGATTAAATGCAACATTGAGACCAGTATTAAACAAACAAGTTTCTAATGCAGTGGTGGTGCTGCGGTAGCATTGTTGCCTCACAGTAAGATGTTGTCCTGTTCGATTCTCAGCTAGACCGTCTTCTGTGTGGAGACATGAGTGAATGAGCATTCCTTCGTTGAAGGTTGTGCATCAGGGCTGGTAACTTGGCACATAAAAATCTACTGCCAATCATTAGTGGACCAGACTTCCGCTGTGGTGACCCCTAACCGGGAAAAGCCGAAAGACACAACAATTAAACAAACAAGTTTCTATTAATAGTGTACTAAAACTTAGGTCTGCTAAGTTGTAAATGGCCATTACTATTTCTATGTTTTTTAATTTTTAGAGTTAATGGTTTATTATTTTATCAGTGCATACATGCACACACATACAAATATATCTATCTATATATATATATATATATATATATATATATATATATATATATATATATATATATACATATATATATATATATATATATATATATATATATATATATATATATATATATATATATATATATATATATATATATATATATATATATATATATATTATATTAAGATGTCACAGTGTCTTTTTCATAATCCGTTTTTTTTTTTTATTTTTTTTTATGAAATGTGCATTTGGATAATGTCTTATTAGGACTTCAAACAGTTTTAGTATGTGAAGTTTTTGAGATAATTGGTTGCGATATTTGATTGTTCGGTGATTAACTTTTAAAGAATGATTGTTTAACACCTATTCTCTGAAGAAGTCCATTACTAGGATAAAAGTGCTTAGCACAGGTATATTATTTTTCATTAAAATTATACGTTATTGAATACATTGTTGCTCCTTTGACCTCAAGAAGCTATCCCTTGTTTTTGTTTTTGGACTTTACAAGTGGAGGCGTAAGCACCATACAGAATAAATCAGCTAATAAGGTGACAGTTTCAATGAACTCATGGAATGTATGGGGTAGTTCAAATCCTACTAAGAGGGAAAGAATCCTACAATTACTGGTGCAGGACTGCAGAAGGAGATGGTTAGAATTGAGAAGGTAGGCAAATTCATGAATAAAACTTTCTCTTTAATGCTGGTTGATCACAAAGTGGTGGAATTAGCAGAGGAGTACTGCTGATGTTCTTATAAAATTATAAATAATTTCTCAGGAACAGTGGGAAAGGAGGATGAATAATATGGAAACGCGTAATTAATGAGTAGAACTGGCTACTACAGAACATTTATGCCCCCAATGAAGAGGACAGAGAATTATTTCAAGTCCATTTTTGACAATGCAAAGTCATGATGGGAGTACAAGACAGTGCAATGCTGATAGGAGACTTTAAGTTAGTCCTCAGCAAGAAACTGGACATATTATACAATAGGAAAGAACAGCATATGAAGGCATGGGTCTATATCAGCAAATCGAAACGTGACTTACCTGAACACCTCCCCAGCGACACATAATGATCGAACTACGAAAAGTATGAATGATCAAGTCAGCAAAGTGCTTGGCTGTAGTCAGGAATTTGCCCTTTTCTCCACTGTAGAGCAATCTTGGAGTTGGTATATTTAGTTGGGGGGTGGGGGGTGAAGCCCCCCACTTCCGTAGGGTTTGACAGTGTGTTTGGGTTTTGGTCAGCCATGCGATTTTTCCCCTTGGGAAAAAAATTGCTGAAGTGGCCATGTGTAGTTTTTGTTTGATGTTAATGTGTCAGTGATTAGGTGTTTAGATATGTCATGTTTCAATTTGGTGATATAGACCAGAAAGCACAGAAAGAGTTATTAGGCTGGAGGGATAGAAAATTCTGGGCTGACAACTGAAGGGAGTTACATGGGTAAGAATTCAAAGTGGCTTTATCTAACAACCCTAGAAAGTAAGGTAGCAGAATAGATTTACGGAGATGTTAAGCAGGGTGGAGCTGGCAGAGATCGAGTAGCTAAATCTATCAGATCATGCAATAGTGATGAGCTCTATAAATTCTTATAGCAAAGTTAGGACAAAAAGGGATGGAGATGGGTTTACTATACACGGAGAGAGAAAGAAGTAAATGCTTTCAAGAGGTGCTAAATAGAAATGTGACACCTGGAGAATTGCTAGACGTAGTGTGGTGGGTTGGTTACAGAGCTACACTCAGATCAAAAGTAATGTAAAGAGAAGGGAAATACAAAGAAAAATAATGCCGAAGTAAAGATAAAGGAAGGGGAATTAAAAGCATTGCAGGAGAAAGTAGGTGATGTAGAAATAAAAAAGTTGCTGCAATAAATGAAATTAAAGATGGAAATACACTTCTGTGGTATGACAAATGCAGAATTTGAGCTGTACAGGAGATGGGATATATGGTGGCTGAGAGGGGAAGGCCATCCTAGATGGATACAGTGAATGTTTAAACAAGGAAGGGAAAATGTGTTGCAGGGTACATCATAGACAGGAGAGGAAGGAAAGGAAATATGGTGGAAGATGTCAGAGCTGCTTTTTGAGAATATAGCAGGATCCTATGTAGTTTTGTACACTGGTTAATAAGAAGGGGGTTGGATTTTAGAAAAGCAGCTTCAAATAAATTAGAGGATAATAGACAGAAATATTGAATTAAGAGAGGTAGTAGAAGCATCATATAGCTTAAAGCTCAACAATGCAGATGAGCCTGGTGATTTCCCAGCAGAAATCTATAAATGGGGAAGAGATGTAGTGGTAGAGAGGTTTGTGGCCACATCTAACAGAATGAAGTGGAAGAGTAGAATTACACAGTAAGCAATTCAAGTGCCTATAATGCTATACTAGAAACAGCAAATTAGACTCTTAACATTAATGATTTTAGACTGGTAGCTCTAATAAATGTTAAACATAGGTACTGGCAAAGATGTTACCAGGAGTTATGGCAAGAAGGAATATTTCAGGAAATTGGTAAAGGTTGACAGCATTTATGAAAAAGAATGGTGGGAAGCATGGAGCTGACTTTGACTCTTAGTATCATAGACAGACTGGTAGATGTTGTTAAAATATGCAATTTTTCAAAATATTTAAAAAAAATGACTGAAAAATAGCAATAGCGGGTCATCACATAAATCATATTTGAGCTGATAATTTGACCAGAACTGTCAAAGGTTGATGACCTAGAAGGGTTAGTCGTAATCCAATACTATTTAATATCCTTTTTCACAATACTAATGCTAGGTGATATCAGCAGACTGGGTTTTGGGAGGAAAACCAGAAATGTACACTTAGCAATTTCTTTTAAAACCTTCAAGGTACATGGTGCTGTAATGCTGGATTGACAACTTGCAGAAAGTTTACTTATCTGCTGGTTTATTTGTTTGTACATATAGGTAAATGGACTATTAGGGTTCTTTTTTCTTTCATTTTATTCCTACACAAAGAAAGTAAATAAAAAAATGAACAAAAACAAAAATATTTAGTTTAAATTAAACACATTACCATGCATAATACTTTAATCATCTCCCTAGGCTACTGCATACCAGGAGTATTAACAATAAATTTCCCCAAATGGAACTGTGGTGCTCACAGTACACTTACAAGTTAATTGGTGATAGAGAATCCTGGCTGAAGGATTAATCTCCCATTCCATTTTATTTTATTAAGAATTATACTTTTCACTAATAACAGACCAAACTTGCAACAACTTGGTGAAGCAATGTTACTATTTAAGAGCAATTATAACATTTCTCCTACTTTTATAAGAAAAGAAAAAGTGACTTCCCTTCACATGTTGACTCTAACTAGCTAGTGGTGAAAATAACGCTAGGATGATGATGCCTAAATACTTGTAGCAGTCATATGAATCCCAGCAGCAAACATTAAACAATATTCTAGAACATGCAAAACACCACAAACTGATAATAGCAAGTGATCCTAATCATAAGTGGCTCAGTCCTTAGAAAACTCATTTAACTAAAATGCCAATTGCCCATAACCTATCTCAGCTTGACACCAAGGAACAGGCCAAAACCTTACAATAATATCACACCATTAGCTGCTTCTTTAACAAACACTACTTAAACCTAAAACACCTACACATTTTGCCATATTCATTGTGACCACAATCCAATCCACTCTAGCCGGTCCCTTAAAACTGACCAGGCTACTTCACAAATAGTATTATTCATATCTGTCCCAGATTCCTCTTCTGATATGGTGCTTAATGAACTTCAAACTGTACCTCAAAGCACATTTTATTTTATTTTTTATTTAACATTTGTTGACCGGGAATGTCCGACTAGGTTCCACAGAGCCTGTTTTCAGCGGAGGCCCGGGGAGAAACGCTCCAGATGCATGTCTTTGGACTAAACAACCTGGACATACATATTTATGATGGATGGTAAAGTATAAGTGTTGGAAGGTAGGACTATAAAAGGACTGAAAATGACCACAGAAAGAAAGAAGCAAATGTAGACTCCATTTTACAGTTGCAATGCAGCAGTAACTGCAGTCTTTAACCTAGCAGCTCCGATTCAAGATGAATTATAACTCCAAAAAAATAAGACTGCTAGGCATACAGAGTCTATTACTCACTAGTCATATCAGGTGACTTATAAAACAGAGAGGATCCTGATAATATAAGCAATATGCTAAATAGCAGCAACTAAAGCAGGGCAGTAGACTAGGTACAAGGCAGATGAAAACCATACTTTGAAGAAGGCTTCAAGCCTCTAAACTAGGTCTTCCCAAACAAGCAATAAAAAATCTGCGTTCTACTCAACTGTTTTCCAAAAATCATATACTGAATACAATCACAACTCTTTTTTTAAACCTTGAACTAAATAGTGCATAGAAAGCCATCTTTCAGCTCAAACTCTGTTCAACAGTCTTCCAGTACAAACTCTTCTATCACTCTCGAAAGCTGGTTTCAGTATCCCCTCTTTTACTTCAGAACAATTCCTTTAAAAAGATACAAAGCATCTGAAAAATACTCAGGATGGATACATCACAGACCTCCTTTCCATCTTTCCCAGTATGCTGAAATTAGGCCACAATGTTGTCAACAAGCCACTATGTTGTCTTGTTAGCCTCAGTCTTACCACCAGTAGCCTGCCATTTGCTTTCAAACACCCTCTCACCTTATCTCTGCCCAAAGTCTCCTTCTCAACAACCACAAATTACTTCTGCTCAGTTGCTAACCTGTTTGCGTTGACTAAAATTCTAGAAAATGTCATCTATGAACATATAACTACAATGCATTACAAATGATAATATGTAATAACATTGTTGCCTTACCATTTAGAGCACATTTAGAGGTATCTACACAATGAATAAACATATTTGTGCTAACATGGAATATGGTAAGTTAACTAGTGCAAGTTTCTGGATGTTAACTGGCTTTCAACATGTACCATCAGATCAGTTAACCTAGAAAAATGTTACAAAGCAGGAATCATAAACAATGGGGGTCTTCAAAGTTCAGCTTTTGGACCCCTGCTTTTCTTGCATTTCTTATATGACTTCAGCTGAGATCTGCCTCACACAAAATGCATCCTTATGGTACTGATATAATCCTTATAAAAGTAATTAAGAATCCCTTTGCTTAATGAAACTATTTGCAGGAGGACTTCAAAGCTCTATGGAAACTGGCTTCCTACTAAGCACTAATAATTTGTATAAGCCAGACTACTTTAATGTTGTTTGGCACATCCCATAAGAATTAGGAATAGTCAAAGCATCACTATGAAAGACTCAACAAGAAAAGGTGTTAACTAAATTGTCATACAAAATCTCAAACTTACTTTCAACAAAATTTAGACATGCTGTAACAATAAAAACCTCTCTGCCGGGCTAGATTATGGCTTTCACTTATAGCCCCATGTTCAGCTCAAAATACCTCATTACTTCAATCTTCTGAAAATAAAATTATCAGATTTTAAATATAACAAAAAAGTAGACAGCTTCACTGTAGTTCAAAAAACACAAAACTGTCTCACTGTTGTGTCTAGGTCTCCTCTTTCCCTCAACATTCTCCCATTCAGATTTCTACTTGACGGTTACTCCTGATATACTCCCCCTTTCCACAAAAAGTTAAACATCAGAAAAGAAACTCCCAAAGGAAAAGTGAATCCCTTTAGCTGCTAAGACCAACATACACTTATTCTGCTCATAAAGGGCATTCTTCAAAATTGCACTGACAAGCTCGAATAGCATCACTGATCAGTTTAGGAGGACTGTTCGGCTCCTGTCATTCAAAAGTTTATTAATTACTTAGGTTCATAGGTTAATACTAGGCTAACTGCCCTTGCAAGCCATTTTAAGCCTAGCCAGTTATCCCTTGTGAGACTCAAACCATGGACCTTGTGTTTATAAGGCAAACACCTTAACCATTAGGCCACCCTCCCAACTTTATTAACAAAAGTATATCCAACTGTTTTAGAGACATGGGATGATAGTTGTTAACCATGTTTTGGACATAAAACCAATCTTAACTTTACTTTCATGTGGTGCCAAACATAGAATCGCTGTTCTTATTTTCTTTTTCTCTTTTTTTTCTTCTTTCATTAATGGTATGTTTACTAATTTGCAGATTAGATATTACTTTGATGCTTTCTAGAACACCATACTAGTCTCATATAGCTGCACAATTTTGTATAATGTAAGAAAAACAAAAATAACTAATATAAACTAAGCTGCAAGTCAACTAAATTAAAAAAAAATCTCTACTACCGGGTTCCTCTAATCCTGCTTTCAAGAAAGCAAAAATACATGAAAAGAATGTTCAAGTCCTTTTATTTAAAACAAAACTTTCATCTTCATTCTAAATAATGTATTAAATCACTTATTTAAGTAACATGTATGGTATACTATCCATAATGTATTAAATCACTTATTTAAGTAAAATGTATGGTATACTATCCACTTTTTATCAACATAATGGGCCAGAGTCCAAAAGATGAATAAACTTAACCAATTAAACAGTTGTTAGTGTGACATTACAGCTTACATTATCTTTGTTTTAAAATGCATTTAATATTTACAGTGTCATTGAGACCTGCGGTGTAATTTTTTCCTTCAAACACAATTACTCAACTTATTCCTTTAATTCCAATAAAGTGTCAGCATCTCCTCCGTGGATAATTTTATTTACACAGTCTAGTATTAAACATTGGAATTGTTTAAAGTTTAAACAAGCAGTAGCATGTCTGGGTAATGCATTATGTTTGGGTTTTTTCTTTCATTTTATAGCCTATTCAAGTTAATGCAATTTTAGCCAAAGCTTCCATGTTTTACATGCATAAAAAACTTGTTGTGCAGTTTATAGTGATGTTCATAAAGATGGGAAAAGTTTGCAGAAAAACATTCTATACTTGAAGAAAACAACTTTGGTGATATTAAATGAACTAAGAATGGATGGAACAGTTCCATGGTTCAAACACCCTGCAAAGTACATCAGGAATAGTATGGTTCAGACTACACAATATGGAGTATAATAGAATGTTTAAACAAACATATTACAGATAGACAAACAATCTATGCACTGCAACTTTGAAGTATAAGCAAGGAATAGACTGGGAGGGCAACCTTACACATAGTAGAGATGATGCAGAGACATTGGGAGGACATTGGGAGGACTTACAATGTCATATCCTGAAACCTTGGCATGGAAGGAGACAAGCTCAGGAAATGTAGATGGGCTGCATGCCAAAAAATAAAGGAAATGATTAGGAAATAAACAAATCACAAAACAAACCATATGGAGATAAGAAAGAAGAAATGACTGTGGAAGGGAAACAAGACAGAGTTATATCAACGGGACAGAAGAAAGTGAAGCTTCACATAAGGGATATTTAGATAAAAACAGAGAAAGAAGCAGATACTTGCAAGAGAGAGGTCTAAGGAGGTGGGAAGATGGAGTATTTGATATTTCAGATGAACAATTAAATAAATGAGGGACTAAACAACCTGGGCATATATATTTATGATGGATGGTAAAGTATAAGTGTTAGAAGGTAGGACTATAAAAGGACTGAAAATGACCACAGAAAGAAAGAAGCAATAAATTAGTGGAAATGTATACATATGAACAATAAGCTGTGCAAGTACTGTGAAACCACAGCTACTCATGGTTTACACATGCATGTAAAAGATCACATCCATGGACTCAGTACAAAAAAAATATATATTGGTGCAAAACCTATGAATGATGTGCATCTCAGACCCACAGCCCACAGTGATTAAAATGTGATATGCCAATAAAATAAAATGTCCTTCTCAGATGAAAAGACTCACACACACACACACACACACGCACACACACACACACACACACACACACACACACACACACACACACACACACACACACACACACACACACACACACAAATAATCTCTTACCTCCTCCTCATTAATACATAGACATAGTCCCCCATAAACAATATTATTCCCTAAGTTATTCATTGTGTAGAGTTACTGCATACAGCTGCTCATCATGGCATTCATCAATTTACTAGGTTACATTTGCAGATAATCCCAGATCACACAAGAAAAATGTTAGCCAGTAGAACTGCTGGGACATCTCCTACTTTTGAGTCTGTGAATAATCTTCCTGCTAGTTCTTTGCAGTAGACTACTAACACATATAAACTCATTAAAATGTTATATATAGCACTCCAATTGAAAACTGTTAATGCCTGGTCACTCGTTATGTTAATTAAATGCATATGAAAGTAACCTATGCAGAATTAAGCAGACTTGCAACACATAACAACCAGTCATGTACTTAAGTAGTAACAGCTCTACAGGGATACATTCTGGCAGTGTGCAGGCATTCTGATAGCTCCATATTAAATATATTAAAAATTATGTTAAAAAAATATCCATTGCAACCCTTTGCCTGGTTAGCCTCTTCTGTCTCCACTGATACAGAAGAGATTGTTTTCCAAAGTATCTTCCCAAGCTACAAATCTGAAGCAAACAAAAAAGGACATAAATCATAAATTAAATATCCAGTGCTATGACATATAAGGTTGAAAATAATCTGATGAGCAGTCAGTCAGTACAATATATTCAAAGCATAGCTGGTTCAAGCAGCATTCTGGGCTGGTACTATGAACCAGTACCCCTTCCCCTCAGCTCAACTGAAGAAAAAAAAAAGCACTTCACTGCAATAAGCCAGTTACCACACTGTAAATGATCATATTATCACAGTTAGAGCTCCCCCCCAAACTTCTACTGGCCACCAACCAGGTTGCCAGATGCATGACATGCACACCCCCTCCTTCCTGCCCTAACCATTCAGGTCCTGTTTCCATGCCCTGCTCCCAACCCTTCTTCTAGGTATTTTACTACACTGCAAATGTTTGGCATATTACAGTTAGAGCTAGCCCCCTGAAAATAATGGATATTCCTTCTACTGGTCATCAACCAGGTGGCAAGATAAATGACATGCCTGCCCCCTCCCTGCTGACCTAGCCATTCAGGTCCTGATTCTGTGACCTGCCCCTAACTCTCCTTCAAGGTATTTTACTAAAAAAAAAAAATCTTCTTTTAAACGGTATTAAACAGTTGCTACAGTGCATACGCCACATTCAGAGAGCACTACAGCCCTCATTTTTTAGTTAAAAAAAAATATTTTTTAAACTGTAGCAAATTGTTTGCTACAAATGTAGCTGCTACAGTTTACACCCAACCAGCAGAGATCACTGCAGTGCTGATAAAAACTAATGTATTTTAGCTTTTCCTGGTTAGGGGTCACCACACCAGACCTCCAGTCTGCTAATGGTTTGCAGTGGATTTTTACAGTGCCAGCCCCACTGCCCAACCTTCAAAGAAGGCCCACCCATTCACACACACACCTACCTGCATGCCTTTAAGGCATCACTTGACCATGGGGAGGACATGCAGACTCCACACAGAAGGCGCTCCAGCCAAGAATCAAACTGGACAGCTTGTTGTTGGGAAGCAACAATACTAACCACTGCACCACCACCGCCTTTAGATCACTCCACTGCAGTGCTGATACTTTAGTTTAAAAAATCTCCTTTTTAAACTGTATTAAACAGTAAACTGCTTGCTTATAAATGTGTCAAACAGTTGCTACAGTTTACACCCAGCCTGCATGAAGCGCTACAGTGCTCAAGTTTCCTGTAGCAAACTGTTTGCTATAATGTAGTAAGTACTTGCTACAGTTGAAACCAGAAACAAAGTACTACAATGCTCTGGTTTGATCACAAAAGCAATACTGGATATTAAAAGCTTGTATTTCATTAAAGAGAGAGCTTAGGATTGGCTGATTATACCCCCAACCCAACACTTTGTGCTTGAGGCAGTTTCTCTTTTCTCCCCACCCCACTACATTATATGCTAGGTTTCCTTGCTCTGATCTCCTCACCATAGAGGTTATTGCCACACCCATGCATGCTCAGTGCACTTTGCAGCAACTCATATTGGAGAATGTAGGTGAGCAAGCCTCTTAGCACAGCTTGCCTCATAGTCATAATGATTAAAATCTAGAATTCAAAAACATTCATTAGCTGGCGCCTCATTAGCATAAGTGCCATGCTAGAAGCGTTGAAATTTTATGACAAAATCTGTCACAGCTGTCATGTTCTTAGCAAGCTATGGAAAATTGCTTTACAACAACTCCCTAAGCTTGTAAGACATTTGCAAATCAGTGTTGTCTTTTTGTTTGAATTATAGGCACGTGCTGCATTCTGATCACAACATAAAAAGAACTGAAATTGTGATTTTCTCCAGGCTCATCTGACTATGTTTTTGATGATTTATTTAAATTTCTATTCTTGACTAAAGCACTCATCCAGTTTGATCATTTTTAGGCCAGACTGGTAAGTACAAAACACTGAAAAATATGAATTATATCGGAAGGTACAGAACACATGAGAATATTTAAACAATGATTAAGAGTGTGCAACTAAAAAAAAAATAATAAAAAAGTTACAGCCTCCTGCCAGGTAAACGCTCCTATTCAAAATGCAAATATAAAAATCCAACAAGTGTAGAAAGGAGCGACGCTAATCTCTTTGGTACAAAAACCAAAAACTGTATTGTAACAGAGTATTCAAATCCCAAACAAAAGTAGTAATCCAGTAATGTCCAAGCAAGTGAACCACAACCACTAGTGGCTTAAAATCTTTATTCCATCAGATTTAATGGATTTTAAGCCACTAGTGGTTGTGGTTCACTTGCTTGGACATTACTGGATTACTACTTTTGTTTGGGATTTGAATACTCTGTTACAATACAGTTTTTGGTTTTTGTACCAAAGAGATCAGCGTCGCTCCTTTCTACACTTGTTGGATAAAAAAAATTAAAACACAAGTAAATAAAAAAGTAAATAACTCACAGTCCTGAACTATCAGCCTTTGAAGATATGTAAATTGATACAACTAGGTTACAGTGTACTCAGTGATGGCAGACTTCTTTATGCACATTTTGCATGTTGATGTTGTAGAGTATTGTACTGTATTTCAGTGGTTCAGGTAATATGTTACTATATCTAATATATAATAATATAACAATTTTAATATGTGCTTGTATTTGTGCACACACATCTGCATGAGACTGGTGCTGACTATGTGTGTATCTCTCTGTAGTTGTATGTGAAGGGAATGAATGCTTGCCAGTGTGAAGTCTGCTATGTACTTATGTTACCTTCTGCTGCATGTTGGAAAAGTAATCAACTGTGAAGGTATTTAAGATGCCTAGATGAACAATTCATTATCATGCAACTTCACTATTAAGTAGATGAACTGATATAGTATGGTTAAATGTTATAAAAAAGATGCATGCACTGGTTTTAAACAGAAATGACTAATTATGTTAGGTGCTCTCTAGGTTTGGAGTAGTGACATCTGTAAATAAAATATAAATTCATTTTTTATTCTTTTAATTGTTTAGAGTCTGTGAGTTGTTATTGTTCATTCTGCCATTTGCCATGAAAACATTTATGTCTTCCCTTTACAGACTATGCCTTACTATAAAACAGTTAACAGTAGAGTTAAAAACTCAGCTTACTTGCATGACTAATGCTGGTGAGGTATTAGTTATGGATGCAGGCCTTAGTCTTTGAAATAGTAACCCTATGTAGATTTCTATCTAGAGGTTTGATGTCAGGACTTGTGCAAAAGTCACTGATGGCAGGTGTTGAAAGCTTATTGCCACTTTAGATAGAAGATAGTCTAGCTTATATGATAAATGAGGTTTGAGAACAAATCAATTTGTCCAGGGACATCTTTGGGTGGGGGTCAGGTAGGAATAGTAATGGGAGATAAGATGGGGATGGAAATGTTAGTTTTCTTTTCTCTTCTAACTATACATATGATAATAATTTTATTCATTTATTTATATCAAACTAGTAAGCCAATTTTTGCTTATGTTTCAAAATGTTGATTCTCTGTTGTATTGTATTTTACTGCATTTTCTGTGTAAATTATCTTGTTTTGCTGTATTCTGGAGCTTTTCTACCCGGGCCTCTGCTGAAATAGGACTTTTACCCAGTCGGACTATCCCGGTCAACAAATGTCAAATAAATAATAATAATAATAATAACTAAATTAGGAAAAGATGAGGGGTGGGAAGAAATTATGTAAGTGTAAGGAGGGGCTTAATTGGTTTTGTGTGAGAGTAACTGGGTAAGGGATCAAATTTTGTTGTGAACTTGCTACCCGCCCTCCCTCCCTCTTCAGGAACACTGAGGATGGTGTGGTTATTTCATAGGTGTGCTGTTTAGGCAGAGAAGAGGGGGAGACTTGTCCCTCTTCTGTTTTCCCTTTGGTGTTGGATGTTTAACTCAATGAGTTTGGGAAAGAAAGTGAGCGGTGGGATGCTGCTTGATAAGTAAAAGTAAGCGAGGAGAGGTGAGGAGGATGCTTATTTGGTCAGGGGATTGAGGTTATGCTGTCTAGTAAATAGTTATATGGATGTTTACTCCATGATCAATAAATTAAAATAGCATTCAATAATGTTATGTTTATGGAAATGTAATAAAGGTCATCAAATGTTATTTGTTGTGGTGTGTTTATTGAAGGAGGCTGGGACAAATAATTTGAATAGCTGAGTAAAGTTGTTTAAGAAAATATATGAAATGTATGAGTACATTATGTCTATGAAAAACATTTGATTTTATTATTTTTATCAGTTTGTTTAGTATTCAATTAATGCTTGATAAATGAATCTATCCACGTCAAACATTTTCAGCCATAAACACAGTAAGCCAGCAATAGGTACAAAGAACAACAGACTCAAGTTTAGAAATATGCAGAACATAACAATGTGTTACTATTACTATTAAATGCTAATAGTGATGTGCACATAATGGTATGCACAAATTCCCCTCACAAAGTAGTAAGTACCATTAAGTAATCACTCATCTTAGGTGGTATTCATAGTCCTGAGATTTACACTTTTGTAGCAGTTATTTTCAATTAGCTTCACTATGTCTACATGCAAATTCACTTATCTCGGGTTATTCATGCTGGCTATATGAATTCCAAAGCTTTTGATAAAAAAAAAAAAACATTCGTGAAATGCCTAAAGTTGTTGAAGTTAATCCTTAAGTATTTGCAAAAGTACTCAGCGAAAACGTAAGTTCTTATATATAGGTATTATGGACAAATGTGACATGTCAGAACTATTTAAAGTAAGTAGCACTCAGAACAGCTATCTTTATTAAGATCTTAATCTTTATTAAGTTTTTTTAAAAAATAAAGGGTTTTATATGCTTTTATTTTGGGTATAATTATATGGGCACCCTGACTAGTTTCTTAAAAAAGTGGAGTGAGGAATATAGGAAAGATTGAAAAAGGGGAGACATAACAAATAGTAAAACATAGAAGAAACAAATTTATAGGGTTCTCCTGGAGGAGGTGGGAGAGGGGGGATACTATATTTTTGGTGAAGCCCTACTTTTTAAATGTTTTATGTAAGCAGTTAGTTTGGGTCGGAAGGAGGTTAGAGGGTGTAGGAGAAAGTATTAGGGAAGGAGGGAAGAGGTAAAGAGGAGTTTGTCACAGAAAAACACCTAGTCATGGCACCAGTGGCTATCCTGCATCACCTGAAAAAAAATGGGATTCATGTGTATTACCAGGATGCCGGAAAGACATATTGGTGATGCACTCCCATGCATCACACACTACCTGACAGATAATGGAATGGTAGCCTTTCCTGTTGCAATACTACTCCCTCTGTGGACCAGATAGGGCCCTACCCCACACACCCCTAGAGTCCATGTGGGAAGCATACATGCTCATTAGGACCCTCACAACATCTGCGTCCACTCTGAACCTATGAACAATTTCATGATTATTTCCAAAAAGGATAAAACTGGTGGTGCCCAAAACAAACAAGAAGCCAAAATAAAATTAAGCTTTTGTTAACCAGAAGCTTTTGTAGACAAAGTATATGGTGTTGTAGATGAAAAGCGGCTGGTTAATAAAAGCTTAATTTTATTTTGCCTCCTCATTTGTTTTTTGTCACCACCAGTTTCATCCTTTCTGGAGTCGGTTTGTCGCTTGTGGATGGATGTTTGTGTTTTACTGCTTTTGGATTATCCGTCCACCTATTTCTTGCCATTTTACTCATTATTAGTAATTTCCTGATTATCAACATGATGATGACTTATTCTCTGTTTATATCTTAGCCTTCTTGGCTGGCAAGTGCTGCTTGAACCAGTGGTTTTGCATCTGGCAAGACAAGCAGCTCACAGGAGAAAATAGTAATGCTATCTGCAAGAGATAGCATTTTTGCCAAATGCAAAATAGACAGGAAAAGTGGAATTCCATCTTTTATAATGAATCTGCACACTGCATGGAAATGCAAAAAAAATTACTAGGAATCTGAAACAGGAGGGAGGAGGATTTATTAGCATATGATTTATTATTTCATCTCTTATTATTGTGTCATTACTACTTAATTTGAATAAGTTTATGTGAGGTCATTGCTCATTGGCATGAATGGCCTCTATTAATCTTGCCTTTGCTGCCCTTATGCATGAGCAGCACTGATTCCATTACTGGGTTTGCAGAACAACTATGAATACCATCCCATGTTTCTGAAATTACTCAATATGCAAATAGTGTATGGTACAGACAACAAAGTAACTATGTAGAATGACTAAGCTGTTTAGCTTTTTCCCTTAGGTGCTTTAATCTCACAAGAAAAGAACAGATGGCACCAATTTAATGCGAAGAGTGAGATCACTGCAGACTCTGTGTTCACACATGAAAATGCTTTACTGTTGCAAGGCAGTTTATAATTCCAGAAACAAGCAGTACTGTGAAGAATATGAGGAGATGTCCTATTCAGTAGACTAGGCTACAGCCTTATACATTTTGCCAGATCATCAAATACCCGTCATATAGTTTACAGCTGTTTGTGTTTTGTTTAGATTGAGGTTACAATTTGCACACTGAAGAGTTGAAAAGATGAAATTTGACATTTGTTCATGATTTTTACTTTCTGTATTATGAAAGTTGAATAGCTAAGCTGGGCATATGCTTGTTAGTGTCATTTTTCTACTTTTAGTTAGTTAGCTAGTTAATTAATTAGTTCTTGAATGATTGATTTGCTGATAGGCATATATATTTTTTTATATTTATTTACATAAAAATCTCTTGCATGGGTTATTCTTTTTTATGCATTTCCTTGTTCGAGATGAACTTTTTGGGAGTATTTTATCGCAGTGTGGTCCTTTGCCCTCCCCCCTAAATTGACATAACACTATTTTCCTTTCTGGCTTAGTGCTAAAGGAAATAGCAGTAAGGAATGGATTATGCAAGGGATTTTTTTTCTTGTAATAATTCCATTCATATCTCTTGACCTAAAATGCTTCTGAATAGGACACTTTCTGCAGATGATGAGCAAGAATGTATGCTGGTTTATATTTGTTCCACAACAGATGAATGCACACATGCACGTTATAGTAATCACAGTGGACTGAATGGAATCCATGAGAAAGCAATATTATTTGCCATAAAATTCACTTAATTTTATTACTTTGAATTATTCAAACACTGACAAGTGCTAACAAGTTAATGTATACAGAAAAAGAAAAGAGAAAAATTAGTGTTTGTCGCTTGTTACACTTAGTATGTTTAACAGCTGAATTTAATACGACTCCATCTGCACATTTAAAATGTATTATTCAGAACGACTATTAAATACATCTGTAGATATATGCATCGCACTTTATTAGTAACAGTGGAATAATATGTAGTAACAATAACTTCAGCTTTATACAGAGCAGAATGCAAGGGATGACATGTCTTTTATTTAAATATATTTTATTTAACAAGAATCATAAGAGAACAGGAATTACAAGGCAAGTCAGTCTCAGGGCTGTTATCACCTTGCAAGACCCACCTCAGGCTGTATAACCTTTATCCAGGGGACCAAGTCAGTCCCTGAGCCCCTGAATAAATTTGTGGGCATCAATCCAGTCATTCAGGTTCTGTTTGAAGGGTGACAATGTATCTCACTGTTTAACCAGCACTTATACTTTTGCCTCATTCATAATCATTGCAAACTAAACTCAAAATGTGATTTCAGTTCCACAAGGTAGAAT
This sequence comes from Protopterus annectens, assembly GCF_019279795.1. Taxonomy (NCBI): domain Eukaryota; kingdom Metazoa; phylum Chordata; order Ceratodontiformes; family Protopteridae; genus Protopterus; species Protopterus annectens. Next base: position 3,039,679 of record NC_056742.1, on the reverse strand, counting down.
ATGCATTTTTTTATTTTATTTTTCACATTTTCTTATGCTTAGAAATATTGGAACCTTGTTTTTGGAACAGAACAGTTGGACATTCTATTAAATACAGTTTACCTTCTAATTGTATACAAAAAGCAGTACTTAAGTCATCTCAAAGATAGGACTGAGATTCATATGACTTTTAGAATACAGAAGCTGTCACACCCTATTCAGGGTACCCCATGGGAACTTATTACACTGACCATAGCAGCATAATATAGGCTTGAGACAAAGCTCAGTAACTGATGCACTAGGGACTGTAACTACAAGGCAGAATATGCATCATGTCCAGAATTTGAATGTTTTTTTTTTTTTGCAGCCACAAACATGGAGTGGCAAAGTGTAGAGCATATAGCATGTTCAGTAAAAGTGAAGGTTAAAAGAAAATGACACTCAGAACTGAAATTTGTATGGTCTGGTGTCATACAAAGAAGTCTGCTGCTATGACAAGGGGGTAAAAATAGAATGCACTGTTTACCATCTTTATGCCCTTGAGGTATATGGGACACTGACAACATGCAAAACTCTGCTGTCCGTAAAAAAGTGTGCCTAGCATGGCAGTGTGTTACCCCTGAAAATATATGGGGCAGTCTGCACTTTTGAAAAGGGAGTGACAAAGAGAAAGGCACACTATACAGGGACTTGTGCACCCTGCAAATGAGCGGGACATTCAGTGTTTATGAAAGGGACTGCAGAGGGTGTATGGGGCACACAGTGCTGCAGACGGTGTACTGTTCTTGTAGACAGCATGATTGTTAAACAGATACTTGTAATAATGTGTCATGATGGGAATGGATTTGGACAGTATATGCTTGTTTATGATTCCATCAACATACACACCCTCACACACATGCATGCATGCCAATGTAAATAAATAAAAAGCACTGGTAGAGATTTTAGTAGAATCTAGAACAGACATTGCTGTTAAAAAAGGAATAGTACAGCAGGCAAAATATTGCATTATAACTTTAACAATCAATCAGAGGAGGGTAGAAAGGATTGGGAAGAGAGATTGGATAAGCAATTCAGAAAGAAAAAATGGAGAATGTATGTATTTCTCAAAAAATATGCAACAAAGTCTAGAAGATTTAGGATCATTGGTTGGAAGTGTTTGTATAGGTACTTTTTATAGGAGTAGACTCCAATGAAGTTGTCCTCAGGTAGGCAGCAAATGTTGTAGGTGTGATGGGGCAGAAAGAGGTAACTGGGAACATATTTTCTGGGAGTGTGATGAGTTATAGACTGTAAAGATTCTCTGCAGACTGTTCTGTTGGTGAGGCTGGGTGAGCAAATTGGTGTAACTAAGGAAATTATTTTGTTGAGCTATGATACAGACTCATAATTGCCTGGACATAGTAAGGCCTTGCTGAGTCTAATTATGTTGGCTGCCAAAAACGCAATTACTAAAAACTGGAACTCAGAGTGTAAACCAACTGTACTAGAACTAGTGGATATACTAACAGAGATACAGCAACTGGAATTGGGATCTTTAGAAAAGGTTAGGAGCAAACTACATAGAAAAAAATTGGGAATTCTGGGAACAATACATGCAGAGGAGGAAAGAGGTTTAAAAGAAGGCAGGATTTGAATGAGCTATGCAGTGTTTGACCGACAATAACTGAATAGATTATAAGTGATGTATAATATTTCCAAGTAAAATTATGTCAATATGGTTTGTGATGTATAATGTTTGTAACTAAAATTATGTCAATATGGTTTGTTTTCATTTATATAAATATATGATTGCCTATGTCATTCGTGATAATATAATAAAGATGTTTCTTGTTTAAAAAAAAAAGAAATAAAAAAGACACACACACACACACAAAATATTCTTACTTTATGCAGTCAGGATAAAAGTCATGCAGTCTGCAGGTGATGTTGATGTTGGTACCACAGTTAAATAGTTATACAGACAGCATTTGTCATGCATCTCACTCTGACATACTACATCACAATTTTATCTCAGTACTGTTCTTATTCAGTTTCAGTACTGCTTCTTATTCAGGACCTGATGACAATATCAGAAAATTGCACAGATCACCTTTGGACCATAATGATGATGCACAACTGCTGGCGTGACTTTGGTGAGGCTGAATTCTAGCAAAAAATGGTAGCTGCTTACAGAGAAACAGAACAATTTTTTGTTCCTTTCTACCAGTGTGTGTGTGTGTGTGTGTGTGTGTGTGTGTGTGTGTGTGTGTGTGCGCGTGTGTGCATGTGTGTGTGTGTGCATGTGCGTGTGTGTGTGTGTGCATGTGTGTGCGTGCGTGTGTGTGTGTGCGTGTGTGTGTGTGTGTGCGTGATTGTGTTTGTGTATGTGTGTGTGTGTGTGTGTGTGTGTGTGTGTGTGTGTGTGTGTGTGGGTGTGAGAGAGAGAGAGGGGGCTTTATTTTCAACATGAGAGTATATTTATAATGTCTACATTTGTCTTTATATAAATAAATTACTGGAAACTCACTGGCAGTCTTGTTTGTGTGAAGAAAAATATCTGAAATTGAGCAAACATAGAAAATGTGTATGCTCACATTTTGTGCTGGTATCTAACCACCTTTCTCCTGTATGCAATGTGCTTGTATGTATTTCTACGGGTTGATTTTAGAACAGTGAAATCCCATTTCACAGAAATTCATTTCACTGAGACCAAATCACCTAATTTTCTAAATACTGAAAATTAATTTCACTGAATCTCGTTTCACTGAATTATAAGCTATAGCCTTCCCAGCCATAGTGGTAGTGTGTAGAGTATTGTGAGGCAAGTAAAAGGTATATGCCCTTTTCCCCACTGTAGTGCGATCCTGGAGTTAGCATATATACTTAGAGGGGTGTGGGGGCATAGCCCTCCCAATAAGTTTGGTTTTATATTGTCTGGTTTCTGTTGAGGATAAGTAAGTAGTTTTTAAGTTGTGGAAAGAGGTAGTCATTAGTTTTGTGAGTGTGTTTGTCTATGATTTCCCATTTTGTCTTTTGAAATTTAGCATTGTAAGCTGTCAGTGAAATGAGATTCAGTGAAATGAGTTGTCAGTGTTGTGACATCTGAGTGATTTGGTCTCAGTGAAATGAACGTCAGTGAAATGGGATTTCAGTGATCGAAAGTAGATGCATTTCTACATATGTATGTATTTAGGCTCTCTATGGTGCTGTGGTAGCATTGTCGCCTCACAGCAAGACCTTGTCTCATTCAATTCTCAGCTAGACCGTCTTCTGTGTGGAGGCATGCATGAATGGGCATGCCTTCGTTGAAGGTTGTGCATCAGGGCTGGTAACTCGGCACGTAAAAATCCACTACCAAACATTAGCGGACCGGAGTTCCGCTGTGGCGACCCCTAACTGGGATAAGCCGAAAGACACAACAACAACAACATCCTTCCAGCTGCAGAAGTTTACATCTGCCTCATATGCTCTTCATAATATTGCATGCAACTAAATTTAATTAGTATTGTCCTTAATTACATTCTGCTTCTTATACCTCTGACTGACTTCAGATATCATTAGTACTCCTTCATTTCTTTTCTCATTATTACATAATTAGAATTAACTAATAAGACAAGTCTTCTTCACTTACTTCTCTTCATTCACTCCACCTCTGTCTCCCTCCACTTCATACTACATCTCAGTTTTCCTCTCCTCAAGAATCATAGAAATTTCAAATGTTTCTCCAAGCATCATATCTTTTTCCACTGCTACTAGCATCCTACATAAACTCTTACTATGTCCACTTCTGTGCCCCTCTCCTACTGCAGTTTACTCGGCACACTATGAAATCAGAAGTAGCTATACAACCTACCTTTTTAATCTCTCACCCTATCTTTATTTTAAGCACAAAATACTTCACTACTACCACTCTAACAAAAATGCATACATACATACATACATAAATGAATAAATAAATAAATAAAATAAAAATCATACAGTTGAACTCTAAATCAATACACTCCCTCTAAAAAATCCCACAGTGTGGTGATGTCCATCCTAACTCAGGCTCAGAAAACACACTAATTAATCAAATAGTAAAAAAGCACTCCTACAAAAATTGTGAATTAACTAACCCACCTCAGATTATGCCTTTTTTCAGCTGTACTGTCTTATCATTAAACAAACATTTATCCATCCTAATACAACTATCACATCAAACCCATTGATCTCATCATTCTCCCACTTGCTTTCTGAACATTGTCCTTATCAACTTCCACATTTGCAGCAAAATTACAAAACTACATGCCTGGATATCACAGTATAACTTTGATATTCCTGTCATTTTTGAAATCTGCCTTAAGCCTAAAATTACAGATTCTGAACTATTCCTTCCAGGCTATAGTATTATCAGAGCTGATATGTCCCACAAGAAAGCAGGAGGGATAAACTTAATTTATGCAAGTTCATAAAGTTTATCACACTATTCATATAACATCCCCAAATTCCAAAATACCGAAATGCTTTTATCACTGCTAAAGCTTAACAATAATAAAAAACAGCTAAGTCTTGTTACACTCTATATCCTACCTGGAAATAAGGACAACTAATAATATAGTCTATGAATAAATCATACTAGGAGATATAAATATTGTCTGGCAAAACTTTAAGTCAGACTTTTTATCAGATAATAAAATACCTTTATGGTTTCACAGACCTTATCAAAACACACACTATATTTAATAATGCCAACAGCAAATGTGCAATTCTAGCCTGGATATTGGTCTCTGACTCTAGTAACTTTACAACCTCTGGAACCTCTCTAAACTCTCTTAATGACCATCTTCCAGCTTATACACATAGAAATACCACCCACCAAGCTAAAACTCACCAACTTAAAGCAACACAAACCCTTTCTAAATTCAATAAAGACTGTTTCATTAATATATTGGAAGCCTTAAATTAGTCTGCCCTAAAAACTTTTCCGCTCAACAAGGTGGTCAATACTTTTAATACCTTATTCTTAATTAATCTAAACAGCCATGCTCCACTCTGAAAAAAAAGAGTGAAAATTAACCACACACCAGGGGGTCATTATCCAGACAAACTATAATAACTAACAGAGACAAAGCTTGGAAAGAATGGCTTAAACTTATAACAACCTATAACTTGCAACTTTACAGAGAATTGCCCATTCTGTGTAAAAACAAGTTGACATAGATTAAAAAAAAAACAATACTGTAGCCATTTACAACTTCAACACAAACATTATCTCAATAACCAAGAACAGGTCCACATAGTCTGAGGCAAACAGCAAGTGGTAAAAACAGTCAGATAATACATTCAGACTTAAGATTTCTAGTCCATCCAAACAAACTTTAATAAGTATAAGTCATTAAGCTCTTTCATCCACAATACTCAAAATGTCTTCAGAACTTCTAATCATAGCAATTTACATATATATATATATATATATATATATATATATATATATATAGCAATTTACATATATATATATATATATATATATATATATATACACACACACACACACACACACACACACACACACACACACACACACACACACACACACACACACACACACACACACACACATCAATAAAAACAATCAGCTCTTAAGTCGATCATTACATTGATTAATTAATTATTTAAAATAAGTACCACTGTGAATGAAGCTTAAAATCAACACAAACAGAAAAAACAAAGAAAAAAACAAGAAAAAATTTTCACTTTTATAATAAACATTTTCACTATTACAACAAACTGTAAGAAAGTCATACAATTAATAAACTGTTGTTAAGATGACCTATTACAAGTTTTTATCAATATCCAGTTTAATCAAATATGTTTCATTAAAGTTTGGTAGCACTCATTTTTAGCACTGTTTGAATCAAAATATGTTTGTTTAAACCAGGTGGGATGGTGGCGTCCAATTTAATTTGCCATACCAACCCAAAGTATTCTATACTGTTCTGCCACTGTCCCCCTCTTACATTTGGGTATATGCTCTTGAGGATGCCAAACTCAAACTTGTTAAAATCTTTGCATATCAGTGAGTGTTTGTTTAATTAATTATTGACATTCTTTTTCTTGGTGTCATGCAAACATCCGTATACTGTTTTTTCCCACATAAAAACACTGACATTGCATACAAATTGCTATAAACACTATGGCTTTTGATTCACAGTTGCAAATATCAAACCTAATTTATGTACAATAATAATTTTTTTAAAATAATAGACATTTTTTTCAGAAATAAATGTATAATTGTATTTCTCACACTTAGTGGCACCCTTCACAATTTCCTTTATATCTTTCCTCTAAAATTCTCTGGATGTCACTGCCCATCTCCTAAATACACTGAGGTAATTCACCTACTGAGTTGTGTACTTCCTTGTCTGTCTTCAGCGTAGCCCAATTATTCCTAAATATATTCCTTACTTGTGAACTAAAGTTGTTATATCTGATGACCATAGCATTCTGAAAAATGGAACCAGAATTAATGGTCACCCTATCTTCTTGTTCACTATGTTTTATCTGTTTCATCAAAAGGAGTAGGTATTTCACTCCCCTGTCTTTAATAACTTCGACTTGTATTTCAGCCAAAAAGATGTTGGAGGTATCCTCTTTCCAAGAACATTCTGGACATAGTTTCTACTTCTCAAATAAAACTATTGTAATTAAAGACCGTCCTTGCTGGTCTAATAAATTGACCTTTCACACTTTTTTTTTTTGCAAAGCCAGGGATGACAACCGTTAATGTATAAATATGAATTTGAGAAAGTATCCTTTCTAAATATAAAGGATATAAACTAGTTGTTATCCACAGTTAGGGATACATCAAGGAAGTAGGTGGAGTGAAAAGTGAGCTTGTGTGTATATTTCAAGAAAACAATAGTGTTTGAGATATATTCTAAAAAGTTTTTCTTGTCATGGGTACTACCTTGTCAAATACATGAGTTAGTATATATAATTAGAGGTGGTTTGGGGGGCACAGCCTCCTATATATACTAACTCCAGGACTGAACTACAGTGGGGAAAAGGCTATATACTTTTTATTTGCCCAACAGTACTTATATTCAGTGAAATGTGATTCAGTGAAATGAGTTTTCAGTGATTTGAACTTTCATCAGTTTGGTGTAAGTGTTTTGAAATTCAGTGAAATAGTTTTTCAGTGAATCAAAGTAGACCCACACACACACACACACACACACA
>NC_056742.1:3000000-3030000 GCF_019279795.1 Protopterus annectens | reverse complement strand
AGGACAAGCAAGAATTCTTGTTATGAAAGAAGGAACTTTTCTCAGAACTGCCTTGCAAGCAGCTTTAATCAAACATCATGTAGACACCAATTCAGGTAGAAAAGCTTAATCCAAACCCCCCAGTGGAAGGCAGTCCAAGAGAAAGTAAAGAAGATGCTACATCTGGGGTATTACTTAAGAATCTATCAGAGGATGAAATAGCCCTAGCTACCTAAACCAGACATACTTGTTAATTTTTGCAATGACAAAAAATAAATAAATAATAATACCATCTCTTATGTTTGGTGGTTAACTTTTACCTAGAGTAGACAGACTAATAGAATTGGTGGGATTAGCTAGGATCCTAACCACCCTGAATGTAATAAAAGATTACTAGATCTTCCTGAAGGAAGGACCTAAGGAGAAAGTTGTATTTTCAATCCCTGAAGGCCTGTTCCAATATTTTCACCTCATGTTTGGGCTTTGTGGTTTCGTAACCACTTTTAACAGTTGATGGACAGGGTCCTTAAGCTCCATGGCTCTTATACAACTGCATATTTTGATGATGCGATTATCTATTTCGTAAACTTGGAGCCACATTTATTGAAAGTGTAAGTTGCCCTGAACTATTAAAATAAGCAGGACTTACAGCAAATGCTTCTGAGAACAAGAGAAGAATGACAAAAGTGAAGTATCTACGTTATGTTACAGGAAACAAAATTATAAGAAAAAGTTGAGAGAGTAAGGTACTGGCTTTTACCTGAGACCACAAAACAAATTACTGCATTTTAAAGCTAACTGGGTATTATAGGAGGTTTTTCTACCATTGCATATCCTCTCACTGACATAACCAGAAGTAAGATGCCCACAAGGATCAGTTTGACCCTAGAGGCACAGGCTACCTTCTACTGGTTAGAATACACCCTATGCTTAGAAACAATACTGGCAGTTTATACTGATCTGCTTAATGTGCACTTGAGCAATGCATTTATCTCAAAGGTTAAAAGTGAAAAGCATCCAAATTTCTGCAAAATACACAAAGGAAAATATTTGGCCATTTGAATGGGAATTGGACTGCATGTAATAATACTTGGTAGAACAGGCATTCACTTCTGTCACGGACCATGCTACATTAGAATGGTTTCATGATGGGTTCTGTCCTTGCAGCCTTTCCAGGTTAAAGTTCTGCACCATTCTGGTGCCAACCACCACAATGCAGATTTTCTGTCCTTGATGCTCTTACTATTCAATAACCCTCATGCCAGTGTTTTCAAGTTGAGGTGGATAAATGAGACATACCATGGTGGTTCTCTTTAGTATAGTAAGGCAAGGGCTGTTTCAGTATGTGAAAGTCTGTACTAATGTCTTATATTAAGAGTTTATGACTTATACATATGGGATAGCTACACCTTTAAGGGAAACTTTATGAATGTATGACAATCAAGTTAAGTATGTAAATAGAGGGGGTTGCATAGCCCTAATTAGAGTGTAAAGCCAAGGGAATACAGAAGAGACTGAAGTGCATAGAGAGAGCCAGAAGCCAAGAGCCTCAGTTCTGGTGAAGGGTTCATCTTCTCCAGAGAATGTATACCTGTGGAAGACCTACCCCCGGATTTACTAATCTTCCGTGCAGGACTAGTCTAGTCTTGCACGGAAGCAACAGCTTAGGAGGAGGATGGCAGCGCGCCATGCATATTAATGAAGGCGTGCTGCCCGACCTCCTAGACTTACACAGAGCATGTACGAGTGCAGGGAGCGTGTCTGAGAGCAGAACTCTCAGAATAAAAATGCCCCTGCAAAGTAAAACAGCAGAAAGTAGAAATAAATGAGCAAGGCCACTAATAGGTGTCTGCATATCCCCACCAACAGTCTCCCATGTGTACAATAGCAACAGTACATATAAATAAACCGAAGAAAACGCTTTATGTTTGTTTTGTAAATCCGAGTATAGCTAACCATGTGTGCACAGGTGTACCCATCACTTAGCTACAGTTAAAGCAGCTTAAAAGGCTGAAGATGATAACAAGGAAGATATACACAAATAAAGCAGCACAGTAATAGTGTAGTGGGATGAGCATCTACCTAACGAGCAGGCATTCCTGGTTCAAGTCCCACTGCAGAACATACCATTTTCCATGTGAAATCTGTATATGAACATTTTTTTTTGCTGTATAACCTACTAAATAACATTTAAATGTGAACTGGAGTACTGCATTAAATGCACATGGGAAGTGTCAGTGTCATAATGAATAAGCCACTAGTAAGCAGGTTTAACACAAATAAGCAGTATTAAGCATATATAAGCATTAGTAAGAGTGTTTAAGTGCGGTTGCGCAGGGGTAAGCATTGCCTACACAGATTAAGCAAAGTAGAAGCTAACTGAGTGTAAGAACATGTAACCAGAGGTTAGCAGTGCTTAGCTCCACACTAACACACACACACCCGCTTACAACTGCTTTAAAGTGCCTAACTCACTCTGTACCCAGTGGCTCATGTTCTGCCCAGCAACAAAATAAACAGCTTCCGCAAGGCTCGAACTCAGGACTCTGTACACTAAAGTCACAGTAGTTAACCACTAAGCCATCATAGCACTACATATAAATGAGGTATCAGCAAACTAATCCTCACCATAGGAAAATCAAACCAAACATGTGAACTGAATCTATGTACAGTGTGAAGTTGCATAACCTGCTACATAACATAAATATGTGAACTGGAGTATTGCAGTAAGCATAGATGTGAGGTGTTATTGTAATAAAGTTTAGAAGTCCCAAGGACCCCATACAGTGTATGTACACATGAATCATGGATACCAGACACATATATAACCTGTAATGAATAATAAATCACTGCCAAAAGGCAAATAAAATGCTAATTAACTATTAAGCAATGCTAGCCGCTGCACAGCTCAATGTAGTAAGTGTAAGCAATGTGTAGGGCAGCCAGTTCAATCTGCCTAGTGGTATACCTCTTTAAGCAGTGCCAACCTTAGGTAAGCAGGTGTGCCCATAGCTTAGCCTATTCAAAACTGGCCAATCTCAGAAAAGTGTGAGAAACTGGCCGTATTTAAACCCCACAGGCAGGAATACTACCAATAACTGGTTGTAGCTTCCTACTGCAGGCAGAATGGCTGGAGTGGGTGAAGGCACTCTATTTAGAGTGCAGCGCTGGGACATCCAGGAGTCAAAAATCATGGTATGGCTCTAGGTAAAACGCCATGAGGAGAGACTACTGCAGGGCCAGTACCAGGGCTTGCAGTATAAAACAGAGGCTTGGGACAGTCTCACCCATGACCTCACCAGTGCCACAGGTATCTCCCATATTGGTGAGCAGGTCAGGTACCACCATGCTGACCTGAAGTGGTGGAGGGGGGATGTACTGGAACAGTGGATCCAGGAATCTCGGCAGATGCCTAATGCCCCAGTACTGAGTAAGTACTCATTCTAATAAGTAGTTAATAATTGTCTAGCTTGTGTATACTATGGATAGGTATGGCTAAATGTCACTGTATTTCTCTGACAGCTGCAGATGAGCGGGCTGTGAACCAGCAAGCCCATGATGCTAGGTTGCAAAGGCTGTGTCGCGAGGCAGGTTAGTAATTATTCTGCATGTACTGTCATAACAAATAAATATAAGAGCCTTAGAAACTGTCATACCAGTAGAAATAAAGGTGTAATATTCTGTGAGTAAAGGTATAACCCCTGGATTGCTTCTGTTTACTCTTCTTTTATATGTGGTTGAAATGTTGCATACTGTAAATAGTACTGTTGTATTAAGCAGTGTTACCAACACTGTAGTATGCAGATAAAATGTGTATGAAGGTCTGTATAAAAATGTGGAAGTGCCAAGAGGTCAGTCATATTGTACAAGTGAGGGCGACTTAGATAGAAAACATTAGAAAGCTTCACATCAGTTCCCTGATAGCACAGTGTACTGTGATGCTACTTGTAAGTTTCTTGTCACACACAGCAGAGGCTTGAATCCCGGGAGTGCTAGTAAGTTGTATGCATAATCATACCCCACAACTGTACAGATTTTGTTACAATGTTCAGATAGAAAGCTGTATACATAATTACACCCAACAATTGTACAGAATTTGCTAGAATGTTCAAATAGAAGCCCACATCTCCAGCCTGGTACCCTGTTCCCCTGTAAAATCAGTGTGATGATCTAAGAAATGTAGGCAGCCGTTAATGACGTATAACTGATAGACGTGTACATAGTCAGAGAATGTATATGAAAACAAACCTGGCATTCCAGCATCTCACCCAAAGTGTATGAGAACAATTCCCAACATATGTTGCATTAACACCTGTATCTTGTCATGCCTGTATGTAAGACACAGGTCATGTATATAATACTCTATAAAAATACCACTGTACAATATAAGGCCATTGGGTAGAGTAATAATACATGTAAGGAACAGATCACTGCAGAGACTAAGAATGTAGTGAAAACTACAAGGACATATTAGTTGTTAATTGCACTCTTTCTCTCACCCCTACCATATGTGTAGAAATAACTCAATGGCACACCTCAATCAGTATGTGTACACTCCAAACTTTTGTTGGGACATATGTCCTATTGGTTTATAAATATTCACATTTGTTTTTATGCATGTGCCATGTTAAAATACCCCCATATTGGTGGCCTGTTGCCATCAATGAAACCTGCATGCTGTTGTAATGGCCACTGTTGTTCCATATATGCATGTGTTCTGCTTGCTCTGCAACTGTTTTAAATCTGGTGTTTTGGGTTAATGGATATATCTATGCATGCTGTTATAACTAATCCTGTATGCTGTTGACTATTACTAACTCATATCTGTCTGTAAACTGCAACACCATAGCTCATATGGGAAGGCCAGTCCCAGCGGGTCCACCTGTCCCACCTCAGCAGGCCATGGCACTGGGCACCACCCCCCCCCCCGGAGCGGGGGCAGAGAGGAACTAGTCACCTATCATCAGGTCCTGGCCGTGGTACATAGGGAGATTGATAGGGCTTTTCAAGACCAGCTATGCCAGCTTGAGATCTGAGTGGCGCAATTAGAGAGTGAGCCTGCCCCTCCTACGCAGCCCCACAGCATGGACACCTTTGGGGCTGTGAAGGTGCAGTGGTAACTGGCCATGGGTAGGGACCCCAATCACACTGTTTCTATTCGGGGGCTCATGGGCTTGCGACTTCCAAACACCCCTCCCCATTCAAGGTGTTTACCTCCCACATGTGTCATATACTGCCCTTGTATGCATCTTGTTTGTCTTGTCTGTTAGCCTACCCAACATACCTCCCCACATATACCTACTACCCTTCCCGAACATCCCACTCTCTCCTGAAAAAAAAAGGCCAATCTGTTCCCACAAAAAAATCTTGCTCCATACATAGCTGTCCATTTTGCACACGTGTCCAATGGACACATGAATCCGGTCTAATTGGCATCACAACAAATTTATGTTGTCCTCACCCCTCTCCCAGGGGTTTGAGTGTCCAAATCTACCTCCAAATTCAGTGTATATGCACAGCTGTTGCTGTAGAAAAATGGGCAGCTATGGACCTTCCCTACACCCTTCCTGCGCATGCCTAGCTATTTTCCCTACTGTCTTTCCCTCTTTGTGCCCCTTTTGTACCACTTTCCTATCAACACTTTTTTCTTTTCTTTTAAAAAAATGAGTGCGGGGCTAAGTGGCAGTATGCACTTTTAGTAAGCGGGTTTAAGCCTGATTGCACAGGGGTAAGCACTGCCTACACAGGTTAAGCAACATAGCAGCTAACAGTGTAAGACACTGTAACTGGAAGTTATCATAACTTACCTCTGCGCAGACCCAAGCAAACCAGCTTACAACTGCTTTAAAGTGCCTTAATCACTCAGTATCCAACCACCAGTTTTCTGCCCAGCAACAAAATAAACAGCTCCTTCAAGGCTCGAACCAAGGACCCTGCACACCATAGACAAAGTGATTTACCACTATGCCATGATAAATACAAAAAAAGTTGGATGTTTTCAGAAACATAAGTTCATAGGTTGGTACTGGGCTATCTGCCCGAAGGCATATATTAGCCCAGCCATGTTGTGCGGTATTCACCACCCCTTTAGTAGTTCCCTAGACCCTTGTACTAGCAGCTAGTACCCTTGGCCTCTATCTAGTAGTGCTGTTGGTGTGATCCCCGGTGTGAACTTTCTGTTACCCATCCACTCATCAAGGTTCCTCTTGAAGAGTGATAGTGAGGGGCTCTGTCTTATGTATATCGGGACCCTGTTCCATAGTAAGGGAAGTCTCTGTGAAGGGAATCTATCCCTCCAGCATGTTCTATTCATTGTTGTGTTGAGGTTTATATCCCTAGAGTGTGTAGCTCGAGTAGATTTGGTTTTGCTAAGATGGAGCATGTTCAACAATTCTGGGTTGGACATGGCTCTGTACGTTAGACAGAGATCGCCTCTGAGAAAGCGGTATGCAACAGAGAACAGTCTTAGCTTTTTCAATCGTGCTGCATAGGACAACTGTTTGAGGCCAGCAATCCTCTTGGTTAGGTACCTCTGTGGTCTCTCCAGCTGCTGGAGATGTCTAGCCAGGTTCATTCCAATTGATGCAATGTACTCAATAATGGTTCTGATGAGGGAAGAGTAGAGGGGCACCATTACATCCTTAGATCTTGATGCAAACCCTTTCATGATCAGATGGGTCACATAGAAGGATTTTCTAACCACTTTGGCAACATGGTTATCAAAGGAAAGCTGACTATCTACTTGGGTCCCTAGATCCCTTATTTTTTCTTCAGATTTCAGGGGATTACCTCCTATGTTGTAGTTTGTAGGTACTCTGTATTTTCCAAAGGGGATTACTACGCATTTTTTTGCATTTAGCTTGAGAGTGACACCATGCATCAGTCTCATTTAGGCCCTTCTGGAGGATCTCCATGTTGGCCGGAGACTCTATTATAGCACCCAGTTTGCAGTCGTCTGCAAACTTAGTCAGCCACAGCCCTTCCGTGCTTGCCTGTACTTCTGAGAAGTATATGCCAAACAGGAGGGGCCCCAGGACAGAGCCCTAAGGCACACCACTCATTACTGGTCTGGATTCAGACATAGATCCCGCTACTCTTACTTTATGGGATTTGTCTGAGAGCCAGTATGCAATCCATCTTGTGACGTAAAGGTTTATGCCCAGACTGGTGAGCTTATCAATAATACCTGAATGGGGAATGGTGTCTAATGCTTTAGCAAGGTCAAGGTAAGCCGTGTGTACCTCCTTTCCCTTATCTATAGCCTGCGTAACTGTCTCAAAGAAATCCACCAGGTTCAGGAGGCATGATCTGCCCTTGAAAAAGCTGAACTGTGTGGGGTCCAGCGACTGGAGGTTCCCAATATCTCCATTTATGAGTTCCATAATGATTCACTCCATAGACTTACAGATCAGACTGGTCAGGCTTATTGGTTGGTAGTTCCCAGGGTCAGTTGTGGCCCCGCCCTTGTGTAGTGGGACCACCATTGCCGTGTGCCATTCTATGGGCACATATCCTGTGGAGAGGCTGAAACTGAACAGGGTATTAAGATGCGGGGTTAATTCCTTTTGGAGCTCGCGTATGACACAGCCTGGGATACCATCTGGTCCCATGGAGGCAGTGTTTTTAGCTTTAGATACAGCCTTGTTAACCAATGTATCAGTAATCATTGGACTTACACAATCCCCTGGAATGATAATAGGCCCTGTAGGTGGTGGTGGGGGGGATTTGCACTGAACCTATCAGCCAAGATGTTGGCAATGTCAGAAGGGTCAGTGTATTTTGTTCCATTTTGTACTAGCTCAGATCAGACCTGAGCGTTGCCATTTAGGGTTTTGACGTAGCCATAGAAGGCCTTATGGTTATCCTTGGCAACTTTCTTTTCAAAATTAGCTTTAGTTGACTTGATGAGGGCCCTCAATTTCTTACTAATACTGATCAGGGATGATTTTTCTACTTGCGATTTGGCCTTTTTTTGTATAAGTCTCCTCCTTTTATTGTAAAGTTTGCTTATGGCCGGGGTCCACCAGACTGGTTTCTTCTTGCTTGAGGAAGGAGTCTTGGTTTTATTTGGGATAGCACAGTCCATGCAATCCTGAAGATGCATATAGAGTGCCTTGGTGTAGGATTCCGCATCCTGGATATCATTATCCTTCTGCAAGGGAATAGTGAAGCTTTCCACTTCGGATGTAAGTAGTTTGAAGTTTGCTTTGGAAAGGTTTTTGACTATGGTTTCTTTGACTGGGGGAGGTGGAGGGGTGAGGATGTCCAGGGTTATCAGTTTGTGGTCGGATCTGACCAATGAGGGAGTGATAATGGGTGTGGTACAATGGGCGCCATATTTGTGATGATTAAATCCAATATGTTGTCCCGTCTAGTGGGGGAACATACTAGTTGTTCAAGAGCATTTAAATTTATAAATTCTATGACTCGCTGAGCATAGGAGTTGGAACATTGGTAGTTCGCCCAGTCTATACCAGTGTAGTTGAAATCACCCAAGATTATGGTGTTGGGTAGGACCTTTATATTTTCCAATGTCTCAAGGAATGCAGAGTGAGCATCTTGGGACATGGTGGGCGATCTATAACCGGCTACGAATTGAAATGTGGTTTTGCCTGCTGATAGTTGCGCATGGATGATCTCTGGGCCATCATGCTGAGCTACTAACCTGGAGATATGGGTATCCTTAATGAATATGGATACACCTCCACCCTTTGTACTGCGATCCGGTAACTGAGGCCAGAAGGTATTATATGAATTGTAACCTGGCAGTGCTGTGATGCTCTCTTGAGCCTTGAACCAGGTTTCCGTCACTGCACAAACATCGATGTTCTCCATGCTGAGGAGAGCCTCGAGTGTGTGTATTTTGAGGTTGAGACTTCTGGCATTGAGTAGCATTACCCTTAGTTTTTGGTTACCTATGCTGGTTATGATGGTTGGTTTGTCCTTTGAGCCTTGCCTACAAAAGGCACTATGGGGACGGCAAGAGCCTCGGCCAGTATTCAGAAACCTAGGGGTGACAGGTGCAACCCATCTCTGGCAAAACAGCGAGGCTTGTCTATCATGTCATCCCAGGCAGACAGACACTGGATCCCCTTAGAATGACACCAGATGCTTAGCCAATTGTTGAAATTGATCATTTTGTCTTTGTATTGTGGTATCATTCCAGGTGAAGGTAGTATGTTACTCAAGGTTAAGGTCATACCAGCTTGGGCTACATGATCAGAGAGCTCCTCAATGTCTCTTTTCATGTAGTCCAGGGAGGTACGTCTTAGATCATTCACACCAACATGTACAATGACAGTGTCATACTTGTACTTGTTCTGGAGTGACCTAAGTGCCTGTGTTATGTGGTGGATCCGAGCACCTGATAGGCAGCTGACAGTAACCTTCTCCTTGTTCAGCCTGGTGAGTGGAACATCCATGTGCCTTACTATAGAGTCTCCTATTACTAGCGTGTTAGGTATGGTGTTTTGCCTTAAGGGCTGTTGTGAGGCACACTGCTGAGGTGAATTATGTGTTTTCTGGCTTGTGTTTGGGGGTGCAGGTTACTTGCTTTTCTGCTTTGGAGGGCACTGTTTCTTTTTCACATTGGGACCTAGTGACTCCGAATATGTTTTTGTGTATTTATGCATATGTTTTGCCAGTGCTTGTTTTGTAGATTCATGTGTGACAGGTGGTGTGATGAAAGTGTTTCCCTTATCCTCTTGACTTTCTGTTACATTCATGGGTTGAGAGCGCTTAGCCTCCAGTCTGGCTGTGTATTTGCGTCTCTTACAAGTGTTTGTCTCTAGAGGTTAGAGGAGAGGGTTGTCTGTATACATGAGTCAGTTGTGACATTGCCTCAGGATGCCCAATTCCACCAGATGAACTAGAGAGTACACCTGAAGCTGACCACTGGACATGCTTTGAAGAGTAAATTGAACTTAAGTCCTGCGGACAATCGAGGGTCTTATGTTATATTATAATAGTGCTGTCTAGGAAATTTGGAGAATAATAGTGCTGTCTAGGAGATTAGGACAAGTGCTGATTTCTGTTTGGCAAGTGCTGCAATAAGAGCAGCTGATCTGAAGTACTTGAGTTGAGGCTTGCCTAGTTCTAAGGGAAAATTTACAGCGCAGACTTTGTGGGGCCGGGAATAGTATACACCAGCTAACCGGCGCTGCCTGACGCTGCTCTGTGTGCAAGACCGCGCAAAAAGAGAGTTGCAGGGTTTTTCCTCTAGATAAGTGAGGAATGTTTTTCTCTAAGCAAGTGAGAAAAGTAAGTACAAAAACTGTTTTCCTCTAGCTAATGAGGAAGATAGAGTGCTATAGTAATTAGTAGCTTATTTAGTGCTTACAAGTTATGAACAAGTGCTGAGCATGAACAAGCACATTTAAGTGCTAAAACTAAGAATCTGTATCTGCACTAGATGAGTTACAGGACAGAAACAAGTGCAAATACGGGCTTTCAAATCAGGAAGTTGAGAGAGATGGAACAGATTGCCCAAATGACCAATAACTACAAATTCTGGGCCAGAACCACTACTTATGTGGTAGACAGGTTACCTAGTGCTTACCACTCCCACTGATAAGCTAGAAGGCTTCCCTCCAACACAGAAAGGCTTGAGGGACTCAGAAGCTTACATACAGTCCTGGATACAACAAATCTGTATTTGGAACACTAGTTACAGGAAAGGTAGGAAACATTTTCTTTTTTACAGAAAAGTAGCAAAAACAGCAGTAAAAAACAATTCACATGCAGTGCAAGCTAGCACACTTACATATGCAGCAATATTAGACCAAACACAGTTTAAAAAATGCAATTAAATTAAAAAGGACTAAAAGCAAGTGCAGAAAGAGTTTATTAGGTAGAATGTGGTAAAGAGATGGGACGGGGGAATGTCCCAGATCAAATCTACAGTGGGGCGGGCAACTGCAAAAGCCACCAAATTTAAACTACAAACCAAAAATAGGGAGGGTGGATGGGACAAAACAGTTTAAACAGAGATCTAAGCAAAAACTAACAGTACAAACTTTAAAACCAAAAAAATATTCTCAGCTCTGTATATTTGCCGATCAATCTCTCAGAACAGTGAGACAACAGTTTCAACACAGATCTAAGCAACAATTAAACTCTATAACCAAAAAAATATATACTCAGCTCTGTATAATTGCAGATAATATGTAAGGCAGTCTCTCAGAACACAGGTTCCAGCAATTTGATATCATCCAGTTTAGTCATGCAACAGTATACAGAATGTATACCAATATCTAGATGTATGTGTGTGTAGATATATTAATATCTAAACAGATACAACATATCTATTAAATGTAGATATATATGTATATTGTCTAAAACTATATACATTTATATCAATATATATGCACATATATACATGCAAATGCCTACATCAGCACATATATGTCTATATATACACAGCACGTTGAATATGTCTATGCAGATATATATCTATGTAGGTATATACGGACATAGTTATATATAAGTTAGCAGATATATATATATATATATATATATATATAGGTGTATATGGCCATACATCTGTAGATAGCAATGGCAGATTAAGAAACACACATATGTCCAAATGCACCGTTAATGGGGTTGTGAGGCCCCATACACTATACGTCTTGTATGAATAGGCATCTCCCCCCCCACAGCCAAACATGTCCACCCTGCAATACACTATCAAGTGTTGCAGATCCCATAACCAGGACCTGACATGATATGGCCACAAGATGTTAACAGTAAGCCATCCCACCAGTATGATGTCAGGCTGGTATTGTTAACATATCATGCAGTACAGTCTTCCTCCCATAGGAAATGTAATATGTGGAAACCATCAACATCCTCAGGATACAGATAAACAGACACAGATATACAAATACAGATATACATACATACATATATATATATATATATATATATATATATATATATATATATATATATATATATACATACATGTGACTACACATACACATGCAGATATATGTACAGTAAGATACATATGTAGATAGTGCACAAAATATCAAACAGCCACTATGCCTACAGTTGACACCTGAACAACTGGACACTGTATGGGCCACCCATACATATGTCAATCGTTGCCTGCAACATATACCCATACAGAGGTCATAGGAAAGATACTACACACAGGTTTGCAGAAGTGGAAAATCTTTAATTGTGTAATATTACAGTTCTATATGCCATGTCATATAGCTGTCCAGACACTGACAACCATATAAACAGAGTACTGCAACTGTGAAACAGTTACACTAATACAGTAGACTGAAGGTTCACAACTGTTGCTGTCCAGGCCAAGCCCTTCAAATTGTACAATAGTGAGGACAGACTGGGCCACAGGATACCAAACAATCAACAGTATGTAATGCAGTTGTATAGTTCATCAGACTCTATCTACACTCTGTACAAACTCAATAGGTGGTAAAGACGTTATGTGATCAAATCACGTGCACACCAACACACAGAACAGTCTGTATGACAGGAGGCAGAAGGCTTGCATTACCCCAGTTCATGTAAGTAATGTAAATATAGGTGAAGTATATGGTACTATACATCCAGAGACTTTACGGCAGCTCACCCCTGATACCCCCAAATTTTGTAACAGCCTAGGTCATTTATGGTGCTCCCCCCTAGACTCAATAATACAGGGCCATATATCACTGTTACATACACTGGTCTCTGGAGTGCATAAGGGCACACATGTATTGTGTAGATGATGCCCACACGTATATGGCCCCAGCCCCACTGTATGTGTGGGGGATTCAACAGCAGTGGACTGATGGCAGCAATGGCAGTGTGATATACTCACAGCCCACTACAAAACAACCCCCGACAGCATGACATATGTGCAAAGCTTGGTATGTAGTGGAGGACAGAGGCTGGAAAACAGGCACATATGTGGAAAACTGTTGCCATACACTAAGCAAGTTGCTGGTGTTACAGGATAGTTTGCAACATGCCCAAAATAAGGGAACTGAGGTTAGAAACTGAAATTGATGTAACCATGTACTCATAGTACTCAACACACACACTGTCAGTGTAATATCTGACACAGGACCTGTCTGGTGGACAGACAAAACATGATAGCAATACCTCTGTCCAGCAAGATGAGAGACCTAGAGTTGTGAGCTATGCAGACAGACTGCATTCCAAGGTAAACTAGTTTGTACACACACCTTGTAACACCAGTACTATACAAGGCATAACACAACTCTACTCACAGTCTGTCTGTAGTTCTTGATCATCCTACAAATATCTGGCTTGAGTTGAGTGTGCCAGTACTCCTGTAAAAGGTGTTGCTACCTGCTGTCTGGAACACTGATGCCCACCCACAGGAAGGATGTCCATCACACAGAAAATGTAAAGGGACCATGCCCACATGATGTAGAGATTTATTGTGGGTGGTTGCCATGACAGTGGTAATTCAAAGTACTACACATGTGTAATCATATATATACAGCTATCTGGATAGGTATATGTACATATATTTCCACCATATGTCCTGGACATGTAGTGTAGCCCTACCCCAGCCCCTATAGTCCCAAAGTCGTAGTGCAAGGGGATGTCAGGTATGTATAGCAGGTATATTAGTAGACTATTGCTACTGTCATTGGTATTGTCCTCACAGACATGGTGTGTGTGGGAGGTCACATCTGCTTATAACATGTGTGCCATTGGCTACTGACAGACATCCTAAGGACATCATTGTAAAGTAATGCTGCTAGCATGTAATGCCCCTGTGGACTGCAGCAGAGATATTGGCCAATATATGTGGAAATTCTGACACACCCTGTACAGTCCAGAGGTATACACATAAGCCCTTAGTACACAAAATGTGTACCGTGCCTGACAATATGGATGTAGACAGCCATGTAGATGGGTATAACACATAACGACTGGTATACATTTGCCACCATAGGTTATGCATTCACACACTCCTGTCTGGCCTGACACATAATGACTGCTGGTACAGATGCGCCATGGCCACATACTACCCTCTAGATATTGACATGCATCTGTACAGCATCCTGCTGCTCTGTCTGACATACATGACGTTTAAGGGAGGCCCAGCAGCAGTACATCTGGCAAGTATCTGCACATGACATCTCACTGGGTAACTACACTAAACTACTAGGCATGTAACAATGCACTGTGCAAGCTACAGGCAGACTTGCTCAACACTGGCCTACATCTCCAATGGGGGAATGCACATGTACCTGCATATATAGCAGGCTCAACAGGCATGTCACAGCACAGGGTAAGATGCACCTGTTTGAAAGTGCATAACCACAACCAATATGAACACTGCCACAACCACATATGGTAAGCTAGCATAATATTACAGTATATGGACCATCTGTTCTACACCATCCTCATATGTGCCACTCACAGACTGACCCTACATATACTGGGCTGCTACACAGTTTGGTCTGATGGCTTTCTGTGGTATGGGACATGTGTGTGTATGGCCCTGCAAACATGTACACCAAAAGTACCATACAGTGGGGCAGCATATAACATCAGATAGGAGGAGAACTAGAACAATGACATCTACCACAGTCTGTGCACAGGCTAAAGTACATATTAACAATACACACACTGTCGACATTCACCAAAAGTACACAGACATCAGTACTGTACAAACATCCGCAGAATGTCCAGGTTATGTCATGAAATATAACCCCTACTGTACATAACATGTGTAGCAGTCTGATATATCACTGGCTTGTTATCAGATATGATGACACTAATTATGGTGTACAGCACATATGCGCCACTTCCTGCACTACATTTGTACAAAGGTTGACAGAGGTGTTGCTGGAAGCACATACACAGTGCCAATATTGACATGTTGCTGTGATAAACTTATACATTTACTGTTGTAACGGGGTTTTTTGCAACATATGTCCTATGAGGGATATGAAGTCAGTAACTGTCATGGACTTCACCATCTACAGACTGCAATCCTCACACTACCTTCTGCAGTCCACAGATAGATGCTCCGTGGGTAACATATGAAACCAAAGGCACAACACTGTCCAGTCTGTAGATGACCCTGCAGATGGGGATTCCTCATAAACATGGAACTGACATAGCAGGTATTGAGACATGTACAACAGCCATATCCAGGCAAACACTGTGAAACCAACATTACTCCAAATGCAGTATAGCAGCACTTACAGTCTATAGTCAGGTCAGGCACTTCCCCCTACAGTTTGTTACACTCTTTCCACAGAGTTTGTTGTTAGAGGTAAATCCCCAATCCATCTGAGATGCTGTTTGCCAAACAACAGATCTAGTTCCTGCTCACAGTGAATGAAAAGGGACAACACCACCATGATGTTTCTAGATATTGGAGTATGTGTCCATGCAATTGGCTATGGGAAAGTTACCACAGCTGTTCCACATGAAATCAGCTAGGGGAGGGCTGCAATTCGTGCAAAGGCCATTAGCTGATCAGGAGCATCACTTAAAATACACATGCTGCTGCCTAAGCAAAGCAGGTGTGGGTCTCCACATCCACCAGGGAGGGAGTGGGAGAGGCAGACAGAGGCAAATACATGTCAGGGAGGGGTAATAGAGTACAACTGAAGCATGTTTATGTCACACAGCTACGAGCACCAGGTATCAAACCCTGACAACTATGTAGTGCCATCACAGTTTGATGCAGTTAGTGGATGCACCACTTGTTTTGGAGCACTGAGAACATATATGTGATGGTAAGTGACATCTGCAACAGGGATATGGTAGCTATATGGTAGGTGATGTACACGTGCCTGTCTGCATGAAAAGGTGCCAGTGTCAACACAGCCACACTCTCACAGGGACGCACACACATTTACACATTTGGCAGGGCCAGGAGTATAACTCATCAGTAGTGGGATTGCCACAACACATCACTGTGCAGGTATCACATGCACCACATGTGTCATACAGAGGTTATATGGGCAAAGATTATTATGAGGTGTCAGACATCAGACAGCATGCTTCAATATGCCCATGGGGGTTGTAGTGAGTGTGGATGTGGACATATGCACCATACAACACACACACAAATACACTGGATGCCAGTACTGACATGCATGGGTGCATGTCTGCACGGGTGTGTGGTGGTCGACTGTGCTAGCAGGCTATACAGGGGTAGGTGATGGGTATACCTTGGCATCAGGCCACATGATAATGGTTTGCATTGTGGCTTAGGACTGTAGTTTCTGCATTTTCCCACACAAGGTGAGTATTGTATCTCCCATCCAGTCACCTGGGTGACTATTGTGTGTGGCCAATGCTGTGTATTGCTTGCCATATATGTGTTCCTTAGTCCATGACATGGACGGTGTCTAGGATGTGCACACCTCCCACATGCATATACAGTGACATGTGGAACTGTACCTGGGGTGTCTGGCCCATGTTGTGAACACAGATTATCATCAGATGTGCGAGTCTTGCCCACCTGTGGCAGGGACTGGTAATGGGCAGCAGGTTTACCCTGCACCTACATTGATAGCATGCTGACAGCATTGCCTGGTGTAAGTGGCATCTATCCATACAGGGCATGTTGTCAGGCATGGTATGTCTGTTGTGGGTCACATGTGAAGGCACTGCAAGTGATGCAGGTGTCCATTGGGGAACATGGGGGAGGTGCACTGTCTGCATGTACGTTCATATTGGACAGATGGGGAGAGTGACATGCCCTCTGTAGCCCACTGATATCACTCCATAGTTACTATCAGTGGCCAATATGCAGTGTACTATCCACATATTGGCTGTTGCCTAGGCATGTGTGTGTGTGTATGAGACATGGATTGAGAGTGTGCTCTGAGTAATACTGGGGTTGCTAACTGTGATTGCCTGGCATTGATGTCCCATGTATGAGTATGGATATGCACACCAGCCTCTTGGCTATTTCACAGCTGTTATCCCTGTACAGTGGACATTGTGTTATGTACTAGGGCCACCATATAATAATTTTGCAAAACCCACCACACATTGGGCCCAGGTGTCACACACGCACATCCACCTCCACACAGGATGCAAGTTATAACCACACACACACACACACACACACACACACACACACACACACACACACACACACACACACACACACACACACCTGTCATGTCTGGGAGTAGAAACCCTACCTAACTAGTTTATTACACTACAGCACTACGCAGTTTAGTACACGCTATGGACATTATTGGAGTACTCCTTCCCCAAAGGTGTATTTCACACTGAATGACAGCAGGATTGCCAAAGTAGGTCATTTGAAATGTACTGCTAGTGACTAGCCTAAAATGTATTACTCCCTACACAGACAGTGAGACACACACAAAACGTCCACAACCAAAATGCATTGCTCCCTACACAGACAGTGAGACACACACACAAAACATCCACAACCACCATGTGTGAGCATAGAACCCCTGACAGAGATGTATATTACACTACAACATGGCGCTGTTACAGGACACACCACAGGGATTACTAGAGAGCTCCTTCCCCAAAGGTGCATTTTACAATGAATGACATCAGCAGGATTTCCAAATTTGGGCATTTGACACCGAAAGTGTGATAAGAGACCTTGGGACACAGGTGGATAGTAGTCTCTCCTTTGATAATCACATTGCCACAGTAGTCAGGAAATCCTTCTATGTGGCACACCTCATCACAAAAGGTTTCTCATCCAGGAAAAAAGAGGTCATTGTTCCCCTCTACTCGTCACTCATTAGACCCATTATAGAGTATAATGCCCCTTTTGGTATGTACCTCACAAGACATCTACAACAACTGGAAAGGCCACAGAAATACCTCACAAAGAGCAGACCATCTCAAAAAACTGCAGCTTTACTCCGTTGCATATCGCCTACTCAGAGGTGATCTCTGCCTAACACACAAAGCTATGTCAAACCCTGAGCTTTTAGACATGCTCCACTTAAAGAAATCCCAATCCCTACGAGCTACACACTCTAGGGACCTAAACCTCATCACCACAATAAACAGAACATGCTGGAGGGGTAGATTCCTGTCCCAGAGACTTCCCATACTCTGGAACAAACTACCTATCTATATCAAACAAAGCTCCTCATTAGCACTGTTCAAGAAAAATCTTGATGATTGGATGGGAGATAGGAAATTCACCCCGGGGATCACTTCTGTGGCTTTGCTCACCAGTGGCACAGGAAAATAATTTTCTTGGGTGGCAAAAGCCAGGGTACCTTTGGCTAGGCTTATATAGGCCCTAGGGGCAATAGCCTAGTACCTACCTACCTATGAACCTATGAACCTATGAAATGTACTGCGAGTGACTAACCTATAATGCATTGCTCCCTACACAGACAGTGAGACACACACAAAACATCCACAACCAACATGTGTGGGTATCGAATCCCTGACATGGGGTCTATATCACACTACAGCATGGCGCTGTTATAGGATGCACCACAAGGATGACTGGAGTGCTCCTTCCCCAAAGGTGCATTTCACAATGAACAACATCAGCAGGATTACCAAAGTAGGGCATTTGAAATGCACTGCAAGTGACTAGCCTATAATGCATTGCTCCCTACACAGACATTGAAACACACACAAAACATCTAGAACTGCCATGGGTGGAGATGGAACCCTACCACAGTTCTAAATCGCACTCCAGCAGTATGCAGTTACTGGACGCGCTACAGAGATTAGTGGGTTACTCCCTTCCCAGAGGTGTAGTTCTAGGTGGGTGACATCAGCAGCCTTGCCAAAGTTGAGTATATGAATTGTGAGGAGCATGACTACCCTAAAAAGCATTGTGCTCTACACAGTCAGATACACACACAAACGTACACACACAGTTGCCAAGTCTGGGGTTAGAATTCCTACCTTACTAGTTTATCACACTACAACAGTACACAGTTATGGGATGCACCACAGAGATTACTGGGCTACAGCTCTCCCAAAGGTATATTTCACATTGGATTACCTCAGCAGGCTTGTCATAGTAGGGCTATGGGGAGGGCGGTGTGTGCATGGCCCATAACCCATTCATGCATGGGTTGACATACCACATGCGGGCACACACAGGGTCATATGTACGTGTATACAGCTGCTAGATGACTACTTCCTTGTGCAGTCATGTTGCACAGCTGGCACATGCACCACATAGTTTGTAATGCTGACAGATACTGGTGGCTAGTATCTGCAGTGAGTGATATCTGCACCTCATGTGTTTGGGGGCCTTTGGCTGTGTGCTGGGTGGGACAGGCCTGGATGGCTCTTTGTCACAGTGACCCTCTTCCACACATCTATGTACGTCTATCTTTGGCTTATTATAGTGTGTTGTCCTGACATATATGTCTGTATTCCTATTCACTGTGTGTGCAAGGCATGACTGGTGCATACTGATGAGTGTCTGCACTAACAACTGCAACTGCCAGATATGTCTGGTCCACTGGTGTTTGCAGTCATGGCCTTCATGTGTTTCAGTGTGTGTGAGCATGCCCAGTATGGCCACCTGTACTGAATCTGTGGATTGTGTCCAGGTAGTTTGTGCTGCAGTGCTGACCTTTGTGTTGTACACCAACAGGTAGCATGCGGTCTCTGCAGGGTATCCATTGATCATTTGGCTTTGACTGTTACTACATTTCTGCATAGCAGGGGGGGACACACCTGACTGTTTCTGCATTTCTACACAGGAGTGGGGAGGCACACCTGACTGTTATTACATTACTATGTAGGATGGGGAGGCACACCTGACTATTTCTACATTTCTACACAGGAGTGGGGGGCACACCTGACTGTTATTACATTACTATGTAGGATGTGGGGGCACACGTGAAACATGTACACATTCACTATGACCGTACTGGTATGTCAGGTACTCCATTTCATTCTGTATTGCTAACTATCATGCTGACTAGAGGCATACCAGTGTAATACAGATCGTGGCTTTGGTTGCCATACATATTATTGTCTGTCTTCCTACCCTTCAGAACTACCATTCCACTGCCTGCCATGCTGTGATCTGTCTTTGTAGGCCTGGGGGGGGTTAACCATAGCCATCATTCTGGGGGCATGCCACAGGCTCTGTTTGGGTTTGCCTACACCTGTCCTGCTGGCTGAGACTGTTGTTGGGTATGTGAACCATCCTAACTGGCATGTGTGAGTCATATGGACATACATGTCACACAGCACATTTCCTGCAGTAGGTTTTGTCACCCTGTGTAGTACTGGCTACTATTTTGACTCCAGTATGTGTTACAGATGTCATAGTGCCACTATGGGTGTCTACTGTCTGCTGCCATAACATTCAGCCACCCAATTCCCTTGCATGCTAACATCCATACCATAGCTACAGGTAACAACACATTCTACTCCTTTGGCAATTGGTAGGTTGATTGACTTACCTTGAGGGTGTGCCAGACTTGGGGATGGTGCTGGAGGGCTGCCTATGTCGGATGCACATAGTACACTCCCTATACATGGTTGAGCACAGGTAGTGTCATATTTGGCATCCCTTTTTCTGTATGTGCGAGTCAGAGAGAGGTGTCATTCCCTGTGTCCCTACTGTGTCAGTGCATGTGCTATGTGTTGCCTCTTTGCCAAGGCCAGGGCATACAGGGCATGCCTCCTTCTGCCTACTGGGGCAGGCTCAGGTTGTTCCTCCTCCGAGTCACTCCATGCCTGTGCAGGCCTTGGCATTGGTGGGGGGTTGTGTGGCCCTGCCCCATGCTGTTCCTGCTCCAGCTGTTTCTGCAGGATCATATTGTGTAGCATAGCACATACCATAACAATATGGGTACATTTTATTTATTTTTATTTTATTTATTTTACACTTGTTAACTGGGTTAGTCTGGCTGAGCTTTTGGCTCATTTTCAGCAGAGACCTGGGGAGAAATGCTCCTCTGGACTAGAAAACAATTTATTACATTTTAGTAACATAGTAGTAACAATCAGCTGTAGGATCTTACAAGCAGAGACCTGGAGAGAAAAAAAATCTCCTCAGGCAATTCAATTATATAGAGTATTAATAATTGGCAGACAAGTATGTGAGTTGTTACAAACAAGGTTTTAAACAATTAGTAGAAGAAAATGTGACTAGTTACAATATTATTTTAGTTGCTTAGAGCAAAATGAGTTAATAGTTAGGGAGATGCTTATTTAAAGTGGGCAGGATTTAGTTGTATAGGAGTTTGGAAACAAGAAAGGAAAGTAGGAATGGCTAGTAGGAGATGTAGGGGAGGTAGAGTATAGGAGACAGACTAGACAGGCAGGTTGTTCTGAGACTGTAAGAATTAAGAGTGGTTGGAGATGGAGGAAGGGAAGAGGTAGAAGAGGCAGGGGAATAGTGTTAGACATACATTAAGAGTGAGGTGGTGAAATAGGTGAAAGGATGGTGGTTTCAGGGTGGTTGGCTACAGTGGCAAGACCACTTTGTTTTTAGGTATTTCCTTGTGGCTAATTTGAAACTTTTGTATGCTGGAGGGATTTTATTTCCAAGGGGAGTTGGTTCCAGGATATAGCTGGGTTATAGTTATAAAGAAGGCAGCTTATTTTGGTTTTGGGTTTGTAGATGTCTAATAATTCTTGATTTGAGTTGTGTAGTGTCCTAGCAGGGGAATATTTGTATATGATAGTAGAGAGGCTGGGGCAGAAGGAGGGTAGATAGAGGATAGAGTGGATGATTTGTAGTTGGTATAGTTGGAGGAGCTGAGGGAATTCTAGCCAGTCTACTTGCTGTATTGCTAAGCAGTGGTGTGACTTGTAGGTTTGGTTAGCTGCAAATCTGGCGATCAAGCTTGGAAATAAGTGTAGAATTTAGGTTTGTGAATATGTGGCAGCTGTACAGGAGTGTTGGGAGTAATAAAGCCTGGGAGAGAGTTATTCGGGCAGTGTTAGTTAAGTATTTCTTGCTACGGAAAAGGTGTCCAAGTTTCTGATGAGTTCTTTTTACCAAGTTAGTAATATGGAGATCAAACTTAAGCTGATCATCTATTGTAACACCTAGCAATTTAGTACTAGATTCAGCTGAGATGTTGAGTGTGGTGATGTTTTTAGGGAGGAAGTGTATGAGCTTAGTTTTTTTGGATTAAGTATTAGTGTGTTATCACTAAGCCAAGTCTCAATGGTGTGGAAGGATGCCTGGGTAGTTGAGTGGAGGTCAGTTGTATTGTCAGCAATGGTTATAACAGTTGAGTCATCAGCATATTGCACAAGAGATGACTGGGGACAAGAGGAGTAGAGCAAGTTGGTGAAAATATTAAAGAGTAGTGGTCCAAGTATGGACCCTTGGGGGACTCCCATTTGTACAGTGAGAGGGGAGGATAGTGCAGACAGGCATTTAACTGATTGCTGGTGGGTTGAGAGATAGCTGGAGAACCAGGAGATAGTAGGGGGAGAGAAATGTAAGTTAGTGAGTTTATCTAGGAGGAATGGGTGAGAGACAGTGTTAAAGGCTTTAGAAAGATCAAGGAATAGGCATGAGACACGTTTATTGTTATCACGAGCTAGGGAGACTATGTTGATGAATGATATGCGTGCAGTAGTTGTACTATGCTTGGGACGGAAACCATGCTGTGTGGGTGTGAGAAGGTTTTCCTGGTTAAGGTAATGCATTACATGCTTGCAAATGCATTTCTCTAGGATTTTTGAGAGTGGAGAGAGTATGGTAATTGGTCTGAAGTTGGATATGTCTGAGGAGTTGCCTCCTTTGTGAATGGGTGGAGTAAAGAAATTCTTCCACACAGTGGGGACATAGGATTCAGAAATGGATCGGCTGATTAAGATGGATACAGGATAGGCAAGAGGTTCAGAGGCAATCTGCAGGAAGTAGGAGGGTAGCTTGTCAACAGATGGGGAACAAGGTTTAAGTTTAGAGAGTAATGACTTTACATAGTTAGTTGATACTGCTTTTAGAGAGAAGGAGTTAGGAGGGTTTGGAAGTGGTATAGAGTTTGTGGGGGTGCTAGTGTTGTTTCTGGGGGGAGAGAATGTATTATGGAGTTTATTAAGTTTATAAAATGATTGTTAAATTTGTTGGCTATGTCTTCAGGTGTTGCATTGGGACATGGGTTAGGAGAGGAAGGGTTTCCTGGATGAAGAGTCTGTTTAATAGAGTTCCAGAATTTCTTTGGGTCTTATTTAAGAGTAGAGGGAGGATTAGCAGAGAAGTTTTTTTTTTTTGTCATGACTGATGATTTTTTTAAATTTTATTTCTTGAGTTCTTTATATTTCTGAAGAAGAGAAGGGGTCCTAGTTTTAGTCCACATGTTCCAAATCCTATCCCAGTCTTTCATGAGAGTTCTAGTAGATTTAGTGAGCCATGGAGCAGTATTAGATTTTATTGTAATCAGGCGAAGAGGAGCAAGGGAGTTAAGAATGTTTAGGAATGTAGTGTTGAAGGAGTGGACAGCTTCATCTAAAGGATGAGTGGTGAGGTAAGATCAGTTAATTTTGGAGAGTTGGTGAATAAAAGAGTTAGGACAGAAATGAGAAAGTGAGCGGGTGGTAATACATTTGTTAGGTTTGGTAAGGTGGAGAGTATGTCTGGTAACTGTTATAGCTGGTATAGCTAGCTATAGGGTACATGTAGCTGGTAACTGGTATAGCAAGCTATAGGGTACATGTAGCTGGTGAATATGGTGAATACTGCAATGCTCCATCGGATGTGTCCAGACACCAGGACCGTGACCTGAGCATCCCAAACACACACTCTATTATATGTCTGGCCTGTGCGTGTGCCTCATTGTGGTGTTTTGTTCAGGTGTGTGTGCATTTCTGATGGGTGTCATCAGCCAGGGCTCCAGTGTGTACCCAGCATCCCCCGCTAGGTGACCATAGGGGATGTCCCCATTGACAAATCTCTGGTACAGCTGCGTCAGATGCCATATGTGGGAATTGTCATAGCTTCCAGGGCAGCCAGCACACACATTCATTATAATGCCCTGGGCATCACAAACAACCTGGCAGTTGATGGAGGGGATGCCTCTGCAGTTGATGTAGGCCCTACCCTGCTCACCAGGAGGTGCTCTGATGCATATGTGGGTTGGGAGGGTGGCCAAATGGTTAAGGTGTTTGCCTTACAAACACAAGGTGCAGGGTTTGAGTCTCACAAGGGATAATTGGCTAGGCTTAAAATGGCTCACAAGGGCAGTTAGCTTAGTACTAATCTATGAACCTATGAACCTATGTGCGTGCAATCTATAGCACCCACTACCCCAGGGTATTCTGCTATTTGGTGGAAGAGACGCATATTGCTGGTCAACACCTCACGGGTGTTGAGGAAATATACACTGGCATGTGCTGACATGGCATGCAGGAACTGGTGGAATACTCTGGATGCTGATGCCTGTGAGATTCCAATGATATCCCCAGTTGTGCTTTGGGAGGTACCTGTGGTTAGTATTCCTAGGCCTACACATACCTTGGTGTCCACTGGGATGGGTTCCCCTCGGTCACTTTGGTGTGTCAGGTGTGGCTGGCACAGTTCAACAATTTGCTGTAGGAGGTCTCTGTCCACCCTATAGCACTCCGCTATCTCCAGCTCATGTAGCCCCTGGTAGGTTACCCTAGGTCTGCACACTCTTCTCCATCTCCTCACTGTGGGTTATTCAACAGCATTCACATCCTCACCACACTCAGCCTCTTGCACATGTTGTTCTATGTTGCCTGCTGCAGCTGTTCTCATTTTGTAGGCTTGTTTGTTAAAATGTCCACGCTTGTATACACCGATGGTGTAGACTTTGGGAAAAAACAGATGGAAGGTGTTTGCTTAGTTTATAGTAGTAGTGTTCTTTGCTGGGTTGGTCTGCTGGCTGTGTAATTGGCTGATTCTGATACATTTCACCTGCCAGCTAAGCTAGCTCTCCTTGAATATCTTCCTACTACTGTTTTCCCTTCCCATTGCCTTCCTGTTTAAGCCCATGTGTGCACCGCGCAAACAGAGTGCTCATATGTGCACACTGCTGCTATTTCTTGGTTTAACTTCTTTTTTCTTCCTGTAAAACCTGGTGCACTGTGCACACACCCGCTTACACTTTGTAAAGAGTGCTAGGCAGGTTTAGACACACCCCCTAGCTTAGCTTAGCTTAGTTTAGCTAGAAGAAAACCCAAGCCACTGGGCTCCAATCCACTTACAGTATGCCTGACACACCCACCCATGATGTCACCTACCTCCTAGTGTTGCACTCAGCTATTCATACTCTTACACTGTTGGGACCTGCCTCACATGCTGGAGAAAACTGGGATTCACTATCCTTCCCCTCATATGCATAGGATTGCCTGCTAGTGCATAGTTACATGTCTCAAACTGAGCCTCCCCCCTTAGCAACCATTATTTACTGTCCAGGTTGTCTTCTGCCTGCCATTGACTTGCATGGCAGATTACTGATTTTAGTTAGAATGCTTATTTTAGGTATATTTTCTTATTTTATCCCGATCCCGTTTGCGCGCCGCTACCCAATGCTTAAACAGCCAAGATCGGCTAAAAAATAAAAGTTGATTTTTTTATTTTTTGTATTGTTTGCAATGCAAATGGCCTTATACTTCGCCATTAGCATGCTTCCGCAATGATATGCAGCCTTTATTTGAAGCTGTCATAGCTCTGTTTTGGATTTTGCAGAAATGTACTCTGTTACTAACCAAGTACATTTCTGCAGATAGCACTAATCTTGCATGTACTGTTGCAAGCTTCCTGGATTGCAAAATCACCTAAATTGCATGGATTTCACCTGCAGATGGGGTGATTTGCATACCAGGGCTTACTCCGTGCAATATTAGTGCAGGAGCGCTCATGCACACCCTTGCAGGCTGTTCCTGGATCGCACGGCAGACATATTGCCTGTGTGTGCTCCTGCACCAGTCTTGCACTCTGTGCAAGCTTTTGAGAATCCAGGGGCTAGTGTTTTAGTGACTGAAGGTAGACTAGAACCAGAAAATTTGTGGAATTATACTTTTATTAAGCACCTGTGTGTTAAAGGTACTGTTTAAAATGTTTACTGTTAGACTTCATATACTATATTGGTAAAGTCAACCTTTTATTTTACACATATACAGACATGGATCTAGGACTATTGAATGAAAGTTTAATAGTCCAAATCCACAATCACTGAACACACTTTAACGAAAGTGCTTTCACCGAAAAAGCGCTTTTATTAAAGTTTGTTAAAAAAAATACATTACATTTCTGTTTTTGCAGGGGGGCTTGCCCCCCTGCACCCCCACCCCCTACTTTAATATTCTCACTTCGAGGTCGCACTACAGTGGGGAAAAGGGAATTTTCCCTTATCCCCACTGTAGTGCAATCTCCACAACAGTCATACTTACGTGAAAGTGCTTCTTCGGTGAAAAGCACTTTTGCGCAAGTATGCCCGGCCAAATCTATTTCGGTGATGTTGCTGTTCGGGGATCCGTACACATCCCACAGACATACACTTTAAATATATTGCAGAATTGTGCATTTGGCTTTAGGCATGTTTGTTAGAAAGATGCTTTAGGCATTACTTGAGAAAAATAAAACATAACTAAATGAATGTATGGCATAGTTCATTTCCTGAGGGAACATCTGCTCTCATTTACATACCTAAAAAAAAAATTGAAAGTCCATCACCACAGCTGCAGACAAAACTAAACCTAAAATACCCATTTTTAAAGTATTTTGTGGGTATAAAGTTTAAATCAACTGTACATCCTTCAAATGATTTCTCAGACCCACCAATTTACATGATCTGGTGCTTTTCCACAGCTCTTCCATGTCACTACAGCTTGGTTTACAATAGGTATTACCTACTCTTCATCAAGATAAGCATTTAAACAGACCTAACTTGTATAGTTGATAAGGAACAAGAAAAGTGAAAATTAAATTATTTCAAGAACTATTTTTCTGGTTACCCAATTTGTTCACTTAAACTGGTTCTGCTATTGTTCAGTGTGACATCATATCAAATCTTTCATATAGTGAACCTAACTGCTTGTAAGTGAAACTCTACAAAATATCAATAAAATGATTTTTTTTCAAGGGTGAAGACTATCTGCACTTGACATTTGAAGGGATTTATTCTCACCTCACTTTTCTGTACTTACCCATTCCATGGATACATAACCACAAAGAAAGAAAAATATTGTCAAAACACCAACAATAATTAGCTACAGCAAGCATCGCTCATAGAGAGGCAACTGTTCAAGTTGTGAATGATTAAGGTGTAACAGTAATCAGCAGTCACTTGATCACTAGTGGACCAACTCCAAAATGTCACTGAAACAAGTGAAGACAGTAATACAGAACTAAAGCTAATGGTTTGTTAACCCAGGATGTTGACAAAGTGGAAAGGAAGTAAACCACCATAAGTGGTTTAACAAAGGTGGTCATTCACTCATGTATTTCTCCTATATCTGCTTTATGTAATGAAGGGTTTTGGAAAACCATGTGTCTCTCCCAGCACTCACTGAGGGTAAAGCAGAGAAATTCATCTTTGGTAGTGTGCCAAATCCAGTCTGTTGCATCTTGACTTGCTCATTTGTTCATAGATGGAAGATGTGTTTTTGGGCAGATCACCAGTAGAACAAAATTTCCCAGTAGAATGATGCAGAGCAAGACAACTACAGCATTGAATTTTCAGCATTATTGTGTGCCATCAACCGACATATTTAAATGGGATGCGTGTATGACAAAAATCATAGATGGGAAAACCTTGGATAACCTGCGCCATATTGCAAGTGAAGAAAAAATAGCAAAAAGAAAGAAGAAGAATTAAATTATAGAATAAAGATTTGTGTTTAATAATGCTAGTTAAATTTGATTTCAACATTTATATATATATATATCTATTCAGTAATCATAAGACCTATTCTGTGAAATATATATATATATATATATATATATATATATATATATATATATATATATATATATATATAGATCTACTTCAATAGATTAAACATATTGCAAGTTCAAACCACATATGACCGAGACCATATGTTCGAACTTGTAATAGTTCGAACACTGAAGTAAAAAAAGGAAAAACAACAAAAAACAAAATTAAACATCTGTAGCAGAGGGCTATGCCCCCTGCACCCCCCACACACCCCTTACTTAAATATACCAACTCCGAGATCGCACTACATTGCGAAAAAAAGAAATATTCATGTTCCACACTGTACAGAGATATCCATTCAGTCTGATCGAACATTTACAAGTTTGAACATATGGTCTCGGCCATATGAGGTTCGAAATTGTTATATGTTCAATCAACTCAAGAGGACCCATGTGTGTGTGTGTATATATCTATATATATATATATATATATATATATATATATATATATATATATATATATATATATATATATATATGAATATTCAGTAATCATAAGACCTATTCTGTGCACTTAGTGGTTCAATGAATAATGAATAAATTAACAAACTTATGGCATACACTGGCCAATTTAAAATTCACTTCATAGACATCACTGGAAAATAAAGAATTTTAGAAAACCAGTTATCTAAGCATGTTTTAATATAATGATAAATCATTTTCTAGTCCTACAACTAAGTTGTAAATTTCCCATGTTTCCTTCCCTAATATGAAAAAGATCTGT
Source organism: Protopterus annectens (assembly GCF_019279795.1). Lineage (NCBI taxonomy): Eukaryota > Metazoa > Chordata > Ceratodontiformes > Protopteridae > Protopterus > Protopterus annectens. Next base: position 3,001,426 of record NC_056742.1, on the reverse strand, counting down.
TTAACTTCAAAATACCATGGTCAATAAAATCAATATCTAATGTGGCAACCAATAATTTGCCCTTAAGGCAACTATATATCATAATAATGTCACATCTTACAAACATGAAAACCAAAGAATACAAAGACAAATATACCTATCTTTCTTTATAGGAATAGTCATGACAGCCTTCTATCTGTCTGATAAAAGTTTTTCTGAATCTGTTCCGTCTTCTTCAGTTGCAAAATATTTAATGCAGGTGAGGCCATCTTCTTCTTTTGGCTTTTCCCTGTTAGGGGTCACCACAGTGGAACTCCGGTCCTCTAATGATTGGCAGTAGATTTTTTTATGGTGCCAAGGTGCCAGCCCAATGCCCAACCTTCAAGGAAGGTACGCCCATTCACGCATGTTTTTTGAATGCCACTCAACTGCAGGGAGGACATGCAGACTCCACACAGAAGGTGCTCCACTGCGAGAATAGAACGGGAGAACCTCTTGCTGTGAGGTGACAATGCTACCGCTGCACCACCACAGCTTACAGGTAAGGCCACCTATATTTAATGCAGGTAAGGCCACCTTCTTCTTCTTTCGGCTTTTCCCAGTTAGGGGTCATCACAGTGGAACTTCGTCCTCTAATGATTGACCGTAGATTTTTTTTATGGTTCCGAGTTGCTAGCCCAAAGCCCAACCTTCAACGAAGGCATGTCCATTCTTGCATGTCTTTTGAAAGCCACTCAACTGTGGGGAGGACATACAGACTCTACACAGAAGGTGCTCCAGCCAAGAATTGAACGGGAGAACCTCTTGCTATGAGGCAACAATGCTACCGCTGCACCACCATGGCTTTAGTTGTGTTTCTTTTGAGATAACAAGAGATTTAGGTATCATATTAGATACAAATCTTAACTTTGAGGATAATGTGGCAAACATTATTATGAAATGTTTTGGTCCTCTGAGCAATGCCCTCTGATGTTTCTCTAGCAGAGATAGTCAGGTGTTACTAAAGATCTGCTTAACAAATATAAGACCTATTATTGAATATAGTTGGCCTGGGTGCAGGTAAGGCCACCTATATTCAGTAATATGCCTTATATTTGTTAAGCAGATCTTTAGTAACACCTATCTCTGCTTGAGAAACATCAAAGGACATTGCTCAGAGGTCCAAAATATTTCATAATAATGTTTGTCACATTATCCCTAAAGTTAAGATTTGTATCTAATATGATACCTAAATCTGTCATTATCTCAAAAGAAACACAAATCTGATTGTTCAGGTCTTAAGGATATTGATTACTGTTAGTCTCAAAATTATAGAATGGCACATTTTCTGTCATTAAACCTCATACCTTTGATTTTTAGCCATTCATATAGGTTATCCAAGTATGATTTCAGCAAATACCAGTCACTAGTATTAGTTACTGCCTGCCCTATTTTAATATCATCGTTG
>NC_056742.1:2622500-2625000 GCF_019279795.1 Protopterus annectens | reverse complement strand
GAAATGCATTCATATTTAGCCATACCTATCCATAGTATACACAAGCTAGGCAATTATTTACTACTTAGTAAAATGTGTACTTACTCAGTACTGGAGCATTGGCCATCTGCTGACACTCCTGGATCCACTGTTCCAGGACATCCCCCTCCGCCGCTTCAGGTCAGCATGGTGGTGCCTGACCTGCTCACCAGTCCAGGGGATACCTGTGGCACAGGTGAGGTCACGGGTGAGACTGTCCCAGGCCTCCGTTTAATACTGCGAGCCTGCCCTGGTACTGGACCTGCAGTAGTCTCTGCTCATGGTGTTTTACCATGAGCCATACCATGAATTTTGACTCCTGGATGCCCTAGCACTATGCTCTGAATCGAGTGCCTTCATCCACACCAGCCATTCTGCCTGCAGTAGGAAGCCACAACCAGTTATGAGATGCATTCCCACCTGTGGGGTTTAAATACGGCCATTTTCCCACACTTTGCCATGACTGGCCAGTTTTGAAAAGGCTAAGCTGTGGGCACACCTGCTTACATAAGGTTGGCACTGTTTAAAGAGGTATACTACTAGGCAGATTGAATTGGCTCCCCTACACATTGCCTACCCTTACTAACATGAGCTGTGCTGTGGTTAGCATTACTTCATAGTTGATTATCACTATATTTGCCATTTGGCAATGATTTATTCTTCATTACAGGTTATATATGTGTCTGGTATCCGTGATTCATGTGTACATACACTGTATGGGGACCTGGGGACTTCTACACTTTATTACACAAACACCTCAAATCTACGCTTACTGCAGTACTCCAGTTCACATATTTATGTTCTGTGGCAGGTTATCCAGCATCACACTGTGTATCATGTGCCATGGTGGTACAGCGGCAGCATTGTTGCCTCACAGCAAGAGGTTCTCTTGTTCGATTCTTGACTGGAGTTCCTTCTGTGTGGAGTCTGCATGTCCTCCCTGTGGTTGAGTGGCCTCTGTAAAACATGCATGAATGGGTGTGCCTTTGCTCTAGGTTGGGTGTCGGGCTGGCAACTTGGCACCATAACAATCTACTGCCAATCATCAGCGGACTGGAGTTTTGCTGTGGTGACCCCTAACTGGGAAAAGACAAACACTGTACATATATTGAGTATGTTTGATTTGATTCTCCGCTGGTGAGTATTAGTTTGCTGATACCTCATGCATATGTATTGTTATGGTGGCTTAGTGGTTAACTACTGTGATTATAGTGTACAGGGTCCTGAGTTTGAGGCTTGCATTGGCTGTTTATTTTGTTGCTGGGCAGAACATGGGCCATTGGATCCAGAGTGATTAAGGCACTTTAAAGCAGCTGTAAGCGGGTTTGCATGAGTTTGCTGGATGATAAGCACTGATAACCTCCGGTTACAGTTTCTTACACTCATTTAGCTTCTACTTTGCTTAATCTGTGCAGGCAATGCTTATCTCCATGCAAACGCACTTAAATACACTTACTAGTGCTTACATATGCTTACTACTGCTTATTTGTGCTTAAACCCGCTTACTAGTGCCTTATTCATTATGACACTGACACTTCACATGTGCATTTCATGCAGTACTCCAGTTCACATTTAAATGTTATTATGTAGATCATACAGCAAAAAGGTGTAAAATTATGCTCATATACAGATTTCACATGGAAATGATATGTGCTGTAGTGGGATTCAAACCAGGAATGGCTGTTTGTTAGGCAGATGGTCTAAGATTTGCACTATTGCTGTGCTGTTTCTTTTGTATACATATTCCTTGTTATCCTCTTCAGCCTTTTCAGCTGCTTTAACCGTAGCTAAGCGATGGGCAAACCCGCGCACCTACAGTTAGCTGTACTCAGGGTTTTAAAAAAAATAAATGCAAGAGTTTCTTCGTTTTATTTCAATGTACTGTTGCTGTTGAACTCATGGGGACTGTTGGTGGGGATATGCAGACACCTATGAGCAGTCCTGCTCATTTATTTACACTTTCTTCTGTTCTACTTTGCAGGGGCATGTTTATTCTGAGAGCTCTGCTCTCAGACATGCACCCTGCACTCGTCCACGCTCCATGTAGGATTTGGAGCTCAGGCAGCCCGCCTTCATTAATATGCATGGCATGCTGCCGTCCTCCTCTTAAACTGCTACTTCCATGCAGGACTCGATTAGTCCTGCACGGAAGTTTAGTAAATCCGGGGGAAAGTTTCGTAAACAGTCTAGGATTTCTTCAGGAAAGACAGGCACATTTGGCCAGCAGATTACTGTTGATTTTTAGAGGTTCACTTGAAAAACTTTGACATACCATGTCACCAATAACAGTTACTTTAATAACATTATTAAGTTGTTGCCTGAAGTAGCCTCCTTACATTTTCACACTGGCACTTCATAGGGGTAAAAATCAATCTTCATAGAGATAAAAATATATAAACTACTTTAATGAGTATGGACAGATGAAGCTCAGGGACTACCCTACCACTTCCTTTTTGACTTTCTCCTCATGGTTACCTGTCTA
>NC_056742.1:2595000-2617500 GCF_019279795.1 Protopterus annectens | reverse complement strand
TTGTAGCTTCCACATGCAGTCACTATGTCAGGAAGGGGAGAAGGTGCACACTTTTCGGTGCAGTGCTGGTGCATCCAGGAGTCCAGAGTCATGGCAGGACTGCTTGTCAAAGACCATGATCAGAGACTGCTGCAGGGCCAGTACCAGGGCTCCCAATATAAGTTGGATGCCTTGGACCATCTCGCCCGTGATCTCACCAGTGCCACTGGCATACCCCAAACTGGTGAGCAGATCAGGCATCACTATGCCAGTCTGAAACGGCATAAGGGAGACCTCTTGGAGCAGTAGATCCAAGAGGCTAGAGCAGCAGAGGATATTCCAGATGTGTGTAAGTATCACCCCACTATGTGTGTAATAATTGCCAGCTCAGGTATATTATGGATAGGTATGGCTAAATATTCCTCTAATGTCCTCCTCAGCTGTAATGGAGCAGGCCATGAACCAGGAGGTCCACGTCAGTCGCCTGGCGAGGTTGCGACACAAAGCAGGTCAGTAATACTCATGCATTTACTGTCATAGGAAATAAAACTTAAAGTAGTAGTAAATTAATTGCCTGTATAAAACCTGTATTCTGCAAGGCAAGTACTGCATACACTAGAAAATATTGCAGGAAGAGTCTCATATTGTTTGTATGTAAATAAAAGTGTAATAGCCTGACAATAAAGGTCTAACTGCTGGACTGCATGTGTATACTCTGGTATCATATGGTAATGTAGATTCGCAATCATGTAATAGTACTGTTGTATTAAGCACTTTTACCCACACCGTGCACTATAAATTGAATGTGTAGGAATGCCTGTATATGACAGGTATAATCCCTAGAGGCCATTTAGTACAACTGAGATACACATAGACAGAACACAGGGAAAATGCAGACAACAAAACCAGAATAGCACATGCAACTGAGATGTGAACTGTTGCATTTTTAGCACACACAGCCATTGTTTGAATCCTGCCAGTGGTAGTACTCTGCATACAGAATCATACCCACAACTGTATGTCCAGAATGCCCATTAAAGTGGCCCATATCTGTTGCCTATCAACCTGTCCCCCTGGGAAATCAGTGGGATGATCCCAGATGTATAGGCAGCAAACAGGAAATACAACTGATTGACACACATCTATGAGAACAAAGCTGGCACACTAGCAACTCCCCAATACCTTATGAGACTAAGAAGCCATGTATGTCCCATTTATATCGCAACTTGTCAAGCTGTGGTCAGAGTGTGTACAGTAACAGAGTGAGATGTATGTGCATAATAGTAATGGGGAATCTGGTACTGTGTATGGGAACATTCAGGTAGTGCTAATAAACATTCCTCCCATAGGTCTGTCAGATACCAACACTGTGTCCAGAAATACAAGAATGATACCCAGTACTTGTACTGTTTACATTGGTATTGTATGTCAGTGCAACTGATGCAGTTGCTCCGAATAAAGAGGTATTACACATAACTGTCACCCACACTGTCCTACAAAATATAACTGTCTAGGAAATCTGTATAAGAGTGTTGTAATACAAGGTCAGAATGCAAAACCACAGGGGATTAATAAGACAGAAAGCAGATAGGAGACATACAGCAATATCTATATAGCAGACACAACAGCGATGGACAGTGTTTAAGTTGCAACAGACACAGCCATGGTCTAAATCCTGGGAGAGAAAGCAGGCTTCATACAGAATCATACCCCACAACTGTACAGATGTGCCCAGAATGTCCAGTATATGGGTCCACATCTGCTGCCTGTCCCCCTGGTAAGTCTATGGGATGATTCCAGATGTTTAGGCAGCAAACAGGGAATACAAGTGATTGTCAAACATCTATGAGAACAAACCTGTCACTGCAGCGACCCATAAAACTGTTAGGAGAGTAATAAGCCAAGTATGTCCTATCTACACCCCCATTTTGTCAAGCTGTGACTAGAGTGTTTACAGTAACAGAGTGAGATGTATATGCATAATACTAATGTGTAATCTGGAAGTTTTTGTGGCAACAGTCAGGCAGTGCTAACAAACATTGCTCCCACAGGTACGTTGGATACAAACACTGTGCTGAAAAATAAAGACCATTATAACCTGTACTGGTACTGTTCACTCTGGTATTGTAGGGAATTGTGAGTGTTGCAGTTTTCCTGAATAATAATGTATCACTGATCACTGGCACTCACACTGTGCTATATAATATAACTGTGTAAGAAAGCATATATATGTGTGTGTCAGGTCACTAAAGGTTGAAGAGGGCAATATTCTAGATATGTCCCAGCACACCTGCATGTGGTCAACACATGGCCAGAGTCAGTGCAGAAAGAGTTGGATAGCTATGTGCACAACATCAACCCAGAATCTGGGAGTATTTGTAGAAACAGTTAGTGTTAACAAACATTCCCTCCACAGGTATACCAGGTAAGAGGTGTATACTGCAGGTAAAACCAGTTCATGCATAACAATGACAACAGCCATATCACTGTCCAAACTAAGGCTATAGGGTAGTGTAGTAAGACTTGTAAGGTACAGATAGCAGCACTGACTAGGAAAGTAATGTGGACTACAGGAATATACTAGTTGTTTATTGACATTCCCCCCACCATATCTCCAACAATAATCAACATACCCACCCCAACTGGTATGTAATGACACCTATGTTCCGATAATGTCCAGTTGTTTGATAAATATTTTAATTGTTCCCATGCATGTGCTATAATGAATTATTTCAACATTGGTGGCATGTTGCCATCAATGTACTTGCATGCTGTTCTTATTATCACTGTGGTCCCATATATGCATGCGTTCTGTTTGCTATGCAGCTGTTCCATATCTGATGTCTGGGTTAATGGGGATATCTATTCATGCTGTTATACCTAACCCTGGAATGTGTTGACTATTACTAATCCACATATGATGATGAAATCTAAACACTATAGCACGTTTGGGAAGGCCGGTCCTAGTGGACCCACCTGTCCCACCTCAGCTGGCCATGACACCAGGCACCAGCATGCCTGGGGCCCAACCCGGGATCTCCATGTCTGTTGGTCTTGTACCACCTTCGGGTGGAACTGCATCAGGGGATGGGGCTCACCTCCCGGGAGTGGGTATGGAGAAGAACCTGTCACAGGTTGCCAGGTCGGGGTCATGGTGCGTAGAGAGCTCAAGCAGCAGCTTGGTGATATTCTATGCCAGCTTGAGAGCTGTGTGTCACAACTAGAGCATCAGTCTGGCTCTGCAACTCAGCCCCCAGCACAGCCACCATTGGGGCTGTGAAGGTGCAGTGGTGACTGCCCATGGGTGGGGACCTCAGTCCCACTGTTTCCACTAGGGGTTTATGGGCTTCCGATTTCCCAACACCCCTCCCCATCAAGGTGTTTACCCCCCACATGTGTCATACACTGCCCCTGTATGCGTCTTTTTGTCTTGTCTGTTAACCTAGCCAACCTACTTCCTCAAATATACCTAATTCCCCTCCCAAACATCCCACTCCCACCTGAATAAAAAGAGCAAGCTCTCCCCCCAAAAAATCTCGCCCCATACATAGCTGTCCATTTCGCACACATGTCCACTGCACACATGTAATCTGGTCTAATTGGCATCACAACTTATTATTGTTGACCTCACCCCCTCCCAGGGTTTTGAGTGTCCATATCTACCTCCAAATTCAGTGTATATGTACAGCTGTTGCTGTAGAAGAAATGGACAGCTATGGACCTTCCCCACACCCTTCCTGCACATCCTTAGCTATTTCCCCTACTGTCTTTCCCTCTTTGTGCCCCTTTTTCACCACTTTCCTATCAACCCTTTTTTCTTTTCTTTTAAAGAAATTAGAGTGGGAGTAAGCAGGAGTAAGCACATTTAAGCAGCAGTAAGCGGGTAACAGCCTGCTTGCGCAGGGGTAAGCAATGCCTATACTGGTTAAGCAATTCAGAATCTAACTGAGTATAAGAAACTGTAACCGTAAGTTAACAGTGCTTACCTCCATGCAAACCCGTGCAAACCCGCTTAAAACTGCTCAAAAGTGGCTCAATCACTCTGTATCCAACGGCCCTTGTTCTGCCCAGCAACAAAATAAACAACCTTTGGAAGGCTCGAACCCAGGGTAGCCAAAGTGATTTACCACTAAGCTATGGCAGACATACATAACCCCAATGTTTTCACAAACATATCATCCAGCCCAGTCATTCAACAGTACAGGAAATGTATTTCAACATGTAGATGTATGTGTGTGTGTGTGTGTGTGTGTGTGTGTATATATATTAATATCTAAATAGATAAAACATATCTATATATGTAGATATATATATATATATACATATATATATATATATATATATATATATGTATATATATATATTTATATATATATATATATATATATATATATATATATATATATATATATATATATATATATATATATATATATATATGTATAGGTTTACATGGATTTGGTCGTATGGCCAATTGTCAAACAGGGTCTTCTTCAAATTTACATGTCGAAGATTTAGATGTCGAATGGTCGGAATGTCATATAAAATTCAAAATTCGACATTTCCAACCGCTCTACCACCTAAACAAGTGCTACCATGGGTTAAAAAGGAAGGGTGCTTGGCATTTCAACATAATTGCGTTTGCAATTATGCCAAACTGGCATTCTGCAGTCGAACATGTTGTGTTCGACAATTGGCAGTACAACCAAATCAATGCATACCATGTATATATATATATATATATATATATATATATTATATACACATATATACATACAAATGCCTACATCTATAGATATATATGTCTACATCTATATGTGTAAATATATGCAGCAAGTTATATATATGTAAGAAGATATATATATATCTATGTAGATATATATGAACATAGCTATATTTATGTAAGCAGATATATATATATATATATATATATATATATATATATATATATATATATATATAGGTATATACGGACATACATCTGTGGATAACAATGGGAAAATAAAAACATATATGTCCACATACACTGTTAATGGGGTTGAGAGGCCCCAAACAATATACGTCTTGTACGGATAGGTATACCCCATCACAGCCAAACATGTCCAGCCTACCATACACTACCAAGTGTTGCAGATCCTATAACCAGGACCTAACATGACATGGAATGCATATACACAGACACATATATGCTGATACATACATATATATATATATATATATATATATATATATATATATATATATATATAAATACATATATATGTAACTACACATACACATGCAGAGATATGTATAGTAAGATGCATATGTAGTAGGTGCACACAATATGGAACAGCCACTGTTCCTACAGTTACCACCTTACCAACTGGAGACTGTATGAGCCACCTATACAAATGACAACCATTGCTTGCAACATATATCACAGAGAAATCAAAGGATATAACACCACACACAGGTTTGCATAAATGGGAAAGCTTTATTTGTGTAATATTACAGTTGTATATGCCATGTGGTATAGCTGTTTAGACACGGACATCCATAGAAATTGTGAAACAGTTATACTAATACAGTAGTCTGGAAAAGTTAACAAATGTTGCTGTCCAGGCCAAGGCCATCAAGTAGTACAATAGTAAAGACAGACTGGGCCACAGGATACCAAACAATCAACAGTAAGTAATGCAGATGTATAGTTCAGCAGCCTCTATCTACACACTGTAGCCAATCCCTAGGGGGTAAAGACCTCAGTTGACACAAAGGGATGTAACTGTTACATAACAAGGCACAACTGACACCATCACAAGCACAGTGGCAAACAGAACAGTCTGTATGGCAGGTGGCAGTAGGCTTGCATTTAACCGAGGTGGATTGTATGGTAATGTACATCCATATAACCTTAAGGCAGCTCACCCCTGATGGTCTTCAGGATTTTGGGCTTTCAGGATTCTGTAGTGCTCCCATATACATACATGCATATATAGATATATGTATATATAGATATACGTATATATATATATATATATATATATATATATATATATATATATATATATATATATGCTATACAGGTATACAAATGCTATGTGTACAGATATGCCTAGTTATGTTGGTGTATATGCAGATATCAATAACTATATGTGCATACATATCTATTCTGATATACCTACTACTTTCAATATATATGTAGATATCCATACATATATGTAAATATGTATCACTATCTGTATATGTATGTCGATATATATTGCTCTGTATATGTATATATCTGGGTGTTTATTTGTATAGCTATGTACATATACATCTATGTATGTCGATATGTATATGTGTATGTCTATATAGATATCTGGAAAATTATATGTATATATATCTTCACCATATGTCCTGAACATGGAGTGTAGCCCTACCTCAGCCCCTATAGTCCCAACTTCATAGTGCAAACAGATGTCAGGTATGTATAGCAGGTATATTTGTAGACTATTGCTACTGTAATAGGGAGTGTCTTCACAGACATGGTATGTGTGGGAGGTCACATCTGCTTTTAACATTTGTGCCATTGGCTACTGACAGATATCCTAAGGACATCATAGTGCAGTATCTCTGCTAGCAAGTAATGCTCCTGTGGACTACAGCAGAGATAATGGCCAATATATGTGGACAGTCTGACACACTCTGGACAGTCGAGAGGTATACACATAACCCCTTAGTGCAAGACATGTGGACCAATCCTGAAAATGTGGATGTTAGTCATGTAGATGGGTATAACATGTAACTACTTCTATACATTGAGTACAGGTATCACACACACAAACACACACACACACACACACACACACACACACACACACACACACACACACACACACACACACACACACACACCTGTCTTCTCTGGGATTAGAACTCCTATCTAGCTAGTATATTACACTACAGCACTACACTGTTATAGGATGCGCCACAGAGATTACTGGAGTGCTCTTTTCTCAAAGGTGTATTTCACAGTGAATGACATCAGCGGGATTGCCAAAGTAGGGAATTTGAATTGTACTGAGTGTGACTAGTCTAAAATGCATTGCTCCCTACACAGACATAGAAAAACACATAAAACATCCACAACTGCCATTTGTGGGAAAAGAATCCCTACCAGAGTTCTATATCACACTACAGCATGATGCTGTTATAGGATGCATCACAGGGATTGCTGGAGTGTCCCTTCCCCAAAGGTGTATTTCACAGTGAATAACATCAGCATGATTGCCAAAGTAGGGCATTTGAATTGTAGGGAGTGTGAGTAGGCTAAAAGGAATTGCGCTCTACACAGACAGACACAGACACACACACACACACACACACACACACACACACACACACACACACACACACACACACACACACACACACACACACACACAGTTGCCAAGTCTGGGATTTGAACTCCTACCTAATTGTTTTATCACACTACAGCAGTATGCAGTTATGGGATGTGCTACAGAAATTCCTGGGCTGTAACCTTCCCAGAGGTGTATTTCTAGGTGGATGACATCAGCAGCCTTGACAAAGTAGGGCATTCAAACTGTAGGGAGAGTGAGCAGCTTAAAAGTAATTGCTCTCTACACAGGCAGGAGCAGACACACGCAAACAAACTTACCAAGCCTGGGAATAGAACTCCTACCTAGCTATTTTATCACACTATAGCAGTACAGTTATGGGATGTGCTACAGAGATTACTGGGCTACAATATTCCCAGAGATGTATTTTTAGGTGGATGATATCAGCAGCCTTGACAAAGTAGGGCATTCAAATTGTAGTGAGTGTGAGTAGCCTAAAAGGAATTGCTCTTTTCACAGACAGGGACAGACACACACACAGACACACTTGCCAAGTCTGGGATTAGAACTCCTACCTAATTATTTTATCACACGACAGCAGTATGCAGTTATGGGATGTGCTATGGAGATTACTGTGTTGCAAACTTCCCAGAGGTGTATTTCTAGATGGATGACATCAGCAGCTTTGACAAAGTAGGGAATTTGAATTGTAGGGAGTGTGCATAGCCTAAAAGGAATTGCTCTCTACACAGACAGGGACAGACACACACACACTTGCCAAGTCTGGGATGAGAACTCCTACCTAACTATTTTATCACACTACAGCAGTGCACAGGTATAGGACGTGCCACGGAGATTACTGGGCTGCAATTCTCCCAAAGGTGTATTTCACAGTGGATGACCTCAGCAGGCTTGTCATCGTAGGGCTATGGGGATGGCAGTGTGTGTGCATGGGCCATAACCCATTCATTTAGAGGTTGACACACCACATGCGGGCAAACACAGGGTCATATTTCACAGGTACCTGTATATAGCTGCTAGATGACTACTTCCTTGTACAGTCATGTTGCACAGCTAGCACTTGCATCACATAGTCTGTAATGCTGACATATACTGGTGGCTAGTATCTACAGTGAGTGACATCTGAACCTCATGTTGTTGTGACACTTTGGCTGTGTGCTGGGTGGGACAGGCCTGGATGGCTCCTTGTCACAGTCACCCTCTTCCACACATCTATGTACGTCTAGCTTTGGTTTATTATAGTCTGTTGTCCTTAGATGTATGTCTGTATTCCTATGTGTGTGCAAAGCATGAGTGGTGCATACTGAGGAGTGTCTACACTAACATCTGCGACTGCCAGACTGTCTGGTCCACTAGTGTTTGTAGACATGGCCTTCATTTGTTTGAGTGTGTGAGCATGCCTAGTATGATCTTTCAGTATGTTATTGACTGACATTGCCTTCATTTCTCTAAGTGTGTGAGCATACTTTAGCCAATTGTTAAAATTGATCATTTTGTCTTTATACTGTAGCATCATTCTTGGTGAGGGTAAGATGCTACTCAATGTCAGGGTCATACCGGCCTGGGCTACATGATCAAAGAGCTCCTCTATGTCTTTTTTCATGTAGTCCAGGGAGGTATGTCTCAGGTCATTCACACCAGCATGGACAATGATGGAGTCATATTTGTACTTGCTTTGGAGTGACCTGAGTGCTTGTGTTACGTGGCGGATCCTGGCATGCGACAGGCAGCTTACAGTGACCTTCTCTTTGTTCAGCCTGGTGAGTGGGATGTCAGTGTGTCTGACAATAGAGTCACCCATTACAAGTGTATTAGGTGTGTTGTTTAGCCTTAAGGGTTGTGACTGTGTGGCACACTGACTTTGTGAGCTATGTGCTATGTGGGTATTGTTTCGTGGTAGGGGTTGCTTGGATGTCTGCTTTGGAGGTCTCTGCTGCTTAGGCAGATTTTTATTTAGAGCCTCCGAGTATGTTTTTGCGTGTTTATGTGTTTGGTTTGCTGATGCGATAGGTCTATGTGAGACTGGATTTGTGGTGTGTGTGGTTACCTTCTCCTACTGACAGGCTGTGCCAGTACTGGGTTGAGAGAGCGTAGCCTCCAGTTTGGCTATATAGTTGCATCTCTTAGATATATTTGAGCTTGTTGGGAGGAGGAGAGGGTGGTCTGTATACATAAGGCAGTTGTAACATTGCCTCAAGATTCCCAGATTCACCAGCTGGACTGGAGAGTAAACCCGAAACTGAACTTTGGACAAGCCTGAATAATATAGGGAACTACTTATTGACTGATCAGAAACAACCAATAGGGAGCAAGTGTTTAAAAGGAGTATAAGAGGATGTAGTGCTTAAGTTTATTAGTGTTTAGCTATGAGATTACTTATACAAGCAAGTGCAGGACTTTAGAATTAAAATAGAGTGCTTATTTTGAGATTTAGAGCAGTTCTAAGGGAAAAAGTGAAGAGCAGACTTTGTGGAGCCGGGAATAGTTTAAACCTGTTTAAGCGGCGCTGCCCAATGCTGCTCTGTGCGCAAGACCGTGCAAAAAGAGAGTTGCAGGGTTTTATGAGAGAGAGATCAAGGAGTTTGGAATTGACCCAAAATGGCCAATAAAACTACAACTTATGGCAGTAACCACTCCTACAGGGACAGGCAGGCTGCTCAGTGTTAACCACTGCCACTGGTGAACACAGAGACTTCCCTTTAGCCCAAGCAAGCACTGGCCTCCAAGAAACTTACAAACAGTTCAGAACAGCAAATCTGTAACTGAACTTTCTCAAATTTCAGAAAGTGGGAAAAAAGCAAAATGTTTTTTTTTTGTTTGTTTTAGTTTTAAGGTAGCAGAGATACACAAGTAGCAAAATAGTCAGAACAGTGCAATAAATGACCCCACACTTGAGTGCAAGGCCAGAGTCAGGTAAAATGCAATTTTAAGAAAACTGATTTTAAATTAAGTGCAACACAGGAAATGCAGTAAACAGGCTCTAGATGTGTTCTAAATACTGTTTTTAATACAGATATAAACTTTACCAAGCCGAAAAATGCCAAAAAGTAGGCGGCAAAGCAGTAATTTTAAATAAAAAATCAGAAGAAAATACTTAAAATCAAAAAAGTGGCTCCTTTCTTCTCTCAGCATTTTTTCCCCTTGGTAGGTGCTTCACCAACAACTATCAAGCCTGGAAAGATGCCAAAACCACGAGGCAGCAGGGTTTTAAGAGAGAGAGATCAAGGAGTTTGGAGTTGACCCAAAATGGCCAATAAAACTACAGTTTCTAGGCAGTAACCACTCCTACAGGGACAGGCAGGCTGCTCAGCATTAACCACTGCCACTGGTGAACACAGAGACTTCCCTTTAGCCCAAGCAAGCACTGGCCTCCAAGAAACTTACAAACAGTTCAGAACAGCAAATCTGTAACTGAACTTTCTTAAATTTCAGAAAGTGGAAAAAAGTAAGATTTTTTTTTTTTTTTCGTTTTAGTTTAAAGGTAGCAGAGATACACAAGTAGAAAAATAGGACAGTGCAATAAATGACCCCACACTTGAGTGCTAGGCCAGAGTCAGGTAAAATGCCATTTTAAGAAAACTGATTTTAAATTAAGTGCAACACAGGGAATGCAGTAAACAGACTCTAGATGTGTTCTAAATACTGTTTCTAATACAGATATCAATTTTAGCAAGCCAGAAAATGCCGAAAGTAGGCAGCAAGGCAGTCATTTTAAATAAAAATCAGAAGAAAATACTTAAAATCTCAAAAGTGGCTCCTTTCTTCTCTCAGCATTTTCTCCCCTTGGTAGGTGCTTCAGCAACAACTATCAAGCCTGGAAAGATGCCAAAACCACAGGGCAGCAGGGTTTTAAGAGAGAGAGAGAGATCAAGGAGTTTGGAATTGACCCAAAATGGCCAATAAAACTACAACTTCTAGGCAGTAACCACTCCTACAGGGACAGGCAGGCTGCTCAGTGTTAACCACTGCCACTGGTGAACACAGAGACTTCCCTTTAGCCCAAGCAAGCACTGGCCTCCAAGAAACTTACAAACAGTTCAGAACAGCAAATCTGTAACTGAACTTTCTAAATTTCAGAAAGTGGGAAGAAAGCAAATTTTTTTTTTTTTTTTTTAGTTTAAAGGTAGCAGAGATACACAAGTAGCAAAATAGTCAGAACAGTGCAATAAATGACCCCACACTTGAGTGCTAGGCCTGAGTCAGGTAAAATGCCATTTTAAGAAAACTGATTTTAAATTAAGTGCAACACAGGAAATGCAGTAAACAGACTCTAGATGTGTTCTAAATACTGTTTCTAATACAGATATCAACTTTAGCAAGCCGGAAAACACCGAAAAGTTGGCGGCAAAGCAGTAATTTTAAATAAAACATCAGAAGAAAATACGTAAAATCTCAAAAGTGGCTCCTTTCTTCTCTCAGCATTTTCCCCCTTGGTAGGTGCTTCAGCAAAAACTATCAAGACTGGAAAGATGCCAAAACCATGAGGCAGCAGGGTTTTAAGAGAGAGAGAGATCAAGGAGTTTGGAATTGACCCACAATGGCCAATAAAACTACAGCTTCTAGGCAGTAACCACTCCTACAGGGACAGGCAGGCTGCTCAGTGTTAACCACTGCCACTGGTGAACACAGAGACTTCCCTTTAGCCCAAACAAGCACAGGCCTCCAAGAAACTTACAAACAGTTCAGAACAGCAAATCTGTAACTGAACTTTCTTAAATTTCAGAAAGTGGGAAAAAAGTAAGATTTTTTTTTTTTTTTAGTTTAAAGGTAGCAGAGATACACAAGTAGCAAAATAGAACAGTGCAATAAATGACCCCACACTTGAGTGCTAGGCCAGAGTCAGGTAAAATGCAATTTTAAGAAAACTGATTTTAAATTAAGTGCAACACAGGAAATGCAGTAAACAGGCTCTAGATGTGTTCTAAATACTGTTTCTAATACAGATATAAACTTTAGCAAGTCAGAAAATGCCAAAAAATTGGAGGCAAAGCAGTAATTTTAAATAAAAAATCAGAAGAAAATACTTAAAATTTCAAAAGTGGCTCCTTTTTTCTTTCAGCATTTTTTGCCCTTGCTAGGTGCTTCAGCAACAACTATCAAGCCTGGAAAGATGCCAAAACCACGAGGCAGCAGGGTTTTAAGAGAGAGAGATCAAGGAGTTTGGAATTGACCCAAAATGGCCAATAAAACTACAGCTTCTAGGCAGTAACCACTCCTACAGGGACAGGCAGGCTGCTCAGTGTTAACCACTGCCACTGGTGAACACAGAGACTTCCCTTTAGCCCAAGCAAGCACTGGCCTATGAGAAACTTACAAACAGTTCAGAACAGCAAATCTGTAACTGAACTTTCTTAAATTTCAGAAAGTGGGAAAAAAGTAAGATTTTTTTTTGTTTGTTTTAGTTTAAAGGTAGCAGAGATACACAAGTAGCAAAATAGAACAGTGCAATAAATGACCCCACACTTGAGTGCTAGGCCAGAGTCAGGTAAAATGCCATTTTAAGAAAACTGATTTTAAATTAAGTGCAACACAGGAAATGCAGTAAACAGGCTCTAGATGTGTTCTAAATACTGTTTCTAATACAGATATCAACTTTAGCAAGCTGGAAAATGCCAAAAAGTAGGCAGCAAAGCAGTAATTTTAAACAAAAAATCAGAAGAAAATACTTAAAATCTCAAAAGTGGCTCCTTTCTTCTCTCAGCATTTTCTCCCCTTGGTAGGTGCTTCAGCAACAACTATCAAGCCTGGAAAGATGCCAAAACCACAAGGCAGCAGGGTTTTAAGAGAGAGAGAGATCAAGGAGTTTGGAATTGACCCAAAATGGCCAATAAAACTACAGCTTCTAGGCAGTAACCACTCCTACAGGGACAGGCAGGCTGCTCAGTGTTAACCACTGCCACTGGTGAACACAGAGACTTCCCTTTAGCCCAAGCAAGCACTGGCCTCCAAGAAACTTACAAACAGTTCAGAACAGCAAATCTGTAACTGAACTTTCTTAAATTTCAGAAAGTGGGAAAAAAGCAAGATTTTTTTTTTTTTTTTTTTTAGTTTAAAGGTAGCAGAGATACACAAGTAGCAAAATAGAACAGTGCAATAAATGACCCCACACTTGACTGCTAGGCCAGAGTCAGGTAAAATGCAATTTTAAGAAAACTGATTTTAAATTAAGTGCAACACAGGAAATGCAGTAAACAGGCTCTAGATGTGTTCTAAATACTTTTTGTAATACAGATATCAACTTTAGCAAGCTGGAAAATACCGAAAAGTAGTCGGCAAAGCAGTAATTTTAATTAAAAAATCAGAAGAAAATACTTAAAATCTCAAAAGTGGCTCCTTTCTTCTCTCAGCATTTTTCCCCTTGGTAGGTGCTTCAGCAACAACTATCAAGCCTGGAAAGACACCAAAACCACAAGGCAGCAGGGTTTTAAGAGAGAGAGAGATCAAGGAGTTTGGAATTGACCCAAAATGGCCAATAAAACTACAGCTTCTAGGCAGTAACCACTCCTACAGGGACAGGCAGGCTGCTCAGTGTTAACCACTGCCACTGGTGAACACAGAGACTTCCCTTTAGCCCAAGCAAGCACTGGCCTCCAAGAAACTTACAAACAGTTCAGAACAGCAAATCTGTAACTGAACTTTCTTAAATTTCAGAAAGTGGGAAATAAGCAAGATTTTTTTTTTACTTTAAAAGTAGCAGAGATACACAAGTAGCTGAATAGTCAGAACAGTGCAATAAATGACCCCACACTTGCGTGCTAGGCCAGAGTCAGGTAAAATGCAATTTTAAGAAAACTGATTTTAAATTAAGTGCAACACAGGAAATGCAGTAAACAGGCTCTAGATGTGTTCTAAATACTGTTTCTAATACAGATATCAATGTTAGCAAGCTGGAAAACTCCAAAAAGTAGGCAGCAAAGCAGTAATTTTAAACAAAAAATCAGAAGAATATACTTAAAATCTCAAAAGTGGCTCCTTTCTTCTCTCAGCATTTTTTCCCCTTGGTAGGTGCTTCACCAACAACTATCATGCCTGGAAAGATGCCAAAACCATGAGGCAGCAGGGTTTTAAGAGAGAGAGATCAAGGAGTTTGGAATTGACCCAAAATGGCCAATAAAACTACAGCTTCTAGGCAGTAACCACTCCTACAGGGACAGGCAGGCTGCTCAGTTTTAACCACTGCCACTGGAGAACACAGAGACTTCCATTTAGCCCAAGCAAGCACTGGCCTCCAAGAAACTTACAAACAGTTCATTACAGCAAATCTGTAACTGAACTTTCTTAAATTTCAGAAAGTGGGAAAAAAGTAAGATTTTTTTTTTTTCCTTTTAGTTTAAAGGTAGCAGAGACACACAAGTAGCAAAATAGAACAGTGCAATAAATGACCCCACACTTGAGTGCTAGGCCAGAGTCAGGTAAAATGCCATTTTAAGAAAACTGATTTTAAATTAAGTGCAACACAGGAAATGCAGTAAACAGACTCTAGATGTGTTCTAAATACTGTTTCTAATACAGATATCAACTTTAGCAAGCCAGAAAATGCCAAAAATCAGGCGGCAAAGCAGTAATTTTAAATAAAAATCAGAAAAAAATACTTAAAATCTCAAAAGTGGCTCTTTTCTTCTCTCAGCATTTTCTCCCCTTGGTAGGTGCTTCAGCAACAACTATCAAGCCTGGAAAGATGCCAAAACCATGAGGCAGCAGGGTTTTAAGAGAGAGAGAGATCAAGGAGTTTGGAATTGACCCAAAATGGCCAATAAAACTACAGCTTCTAGGCAGTAACCACTCCTACAGGGACAGGCAGGCTGCTCAGTGTTAACCACTGCTTCAGTTGAACACAGAGACATCCCCTACACTTCCCATCTCTCCATGGACAACAGCCTGGTACACACCTATGAACACCTGCACTGATGCATCCCAGTACTGACTAATGTGTACGTGTACATTACTGAGAATGTCAGTGTCTGCGTGTTTGTAGACCTGTAGTTGGGAATACCCTGAGGCCCTTCACACCCACCACACCCATCATTGTCATAGTTAGATGTGGCTGCTGCTGTATTGGACATTACATGTACCTTGTTACGCTCTTCTCCCTAAGGGCTACCTGGGCCTTGCAATACCATCACAACACTTGTGTAAAAATGGGTTGATAGGCATAGGATACCCACTGAGTTCTGGCAAGTGTGTGTATATGTGCATGTGTGTATATATTATAGGGTACAGCATTCTGAGACCACATACTCCTATTAAAATATGCATTGCCATACAGTATTAGGGATAGTGATGTTACTGACCATAGGAGAGGCATGACAATGCATCACCCTACTATGCCTGTGGCATGTGCATTAGATGCATATCCCTGTAGTAGCACTCTTGGGATGGGCAAGTGGTTGTATTGCAGTCCTGTTCAATGTATGATGGTGGGTATGTCAGAGTATCATCATAGGATCCAGTGTATACAATATCCACAATGGGGTGTGGGTGCAGGGTATACTTTCATTACACCGTGGTACCCCCAGTACACATCTCATTTACCACTGTATGGTGACCACTGTCACCATCAACGATACAGGTATCTGATAACACTATCCAGCCCTGTTAGGCATGTGCTGTGTGCAACCTACCTGTAACACAATGGACACACTGACAAGGTAGTTAGCACTGATAGACCCAGGTGTCTCAGATGTGTGTCTGACTGTTATGTGTTTGTCAATGTGCATATGATGGCATGTCACACTATGCATTGTCCATAAACAACCATTACATCCCCCATTACCTTACTGTACATGCCTGGGGATGTTCTGCATGTAACATGTAACCTGGAACACACCTCATCCTAAAAGCTGTGTGGTGTGTGCAATTAAAGCCACACACATCAGTATCACTACATACCTAGGTAAGGGTCTAGTCACAGTGTTGCCAAGTAAGAGTATGTGTGTATATAGAGGGATCTATGTCAGTTTGCAGAATATACATGTCCCAGGTGATCATCTGTCCAAGAACTGCCTGGCATATGCTAACATTTCACAGGTATCATCCTCTGGACATACATACCATCACAACTAGTGTTAGATGTGTAAATGACCTCTTCCCCATTGTATAGGTGTGCTGCGATACTGGGGTTGGTATATATAGTTGGGTGTGGTTGCTGTGGACACAGCCAACATCATTGCAATTACTGTTGATCGTATCCCCTGTGTAGCTGGCCATAATACTGTACAGTTCATGTTAACAGGTTAAGTAGTTGTCTATCACACTATCTGTGGTTCTACAGCACCCTTCACCCTCCAAAGGGTAGGGGTGTGCCACCCACACCAGCACACATATGTTTACTGAGTTGAGGGTTGCACTACATTGGGGAAGAGGACATATACCCTGCTGGTACCATCGTCAATGACATTAAACTAGCTGACTGCTTATTCCACAATGTGTTGTTGTGCATAGTTGGGCTTGGTGGATTTACATGGGCTACAATGGGTTCCTTTCACAGGTACATACATCCATGTGTAAAGTATTCTCTGTGTAGTGCATCAACACCAAAGCATCTGTGTGTGTTATACACAGACATGTGGTGTTTACCACCCAGTACAACTACCATTGTCCACTGTAGAAGGGCTGCTAACAGCAGCCACCATGCACTCACCTGTATACAACAACCCCAGACCTATTGACCATGTGGCACAGACAGTAACTGTTATACAGACCTGTGACATGTGTTCACCTGTACCCAGGATATGGCACAGCCAAGGTGTCACCACAGTGCCATACCCCTCATGAGATATCACAGCAGACCATCCTCCTGCTGATACATGGAAACCTACAACACAAACGGATAACATTATGGAGACCACAATCACTCAGTGTTAATAATAGCTATAATGAATCATGGCTGGACAGCTACACTTCCTGACATGTAAGCATTAAACTTTACTGCTGACAACATGTTACACAGCAGTACATTGGTACACTGTAGTGCATTCACCGTGTGCATCGGAACCATATTAGCCTGTCCCTGCATCAATGTTATGGATGACAGGGATGTAGGACAGGTATCATAATATGCACAGGGTGTGTTGTCGCTTTGCCAGAGACCTAGGCTGAGCCACATGTTTGACACCATGTGTGTGAGTGAGGGGTTTTAATTACTGATATGGCCCTAGTGGTGTGGTGTGTGTAGGTATGGGGTTGCCCTAGGTGTGTTTGTATTGTGTGTGAGTATGCATGGACACAGGTCTGCCATGTGGCTGCCCTATACAGGTGTTTTTTGGACAGCTACAGACCATACCTGGCAGGGTGTGCAGTTCACCACCTCTGGCCATGGACATGAGAACTGTGCTTGCCAGGGTTACAAGGGCACGTCCAGATACAGCCCACGATATTGGTACTCTCTGCTGATAATGACATATGTCCGCTGGAACTAGGTCCCTCCTGGGACTGGCCAGGGCTATGTGCACATGGCCTGTTGTGGTGTGGTGTGGATAGTACCCCCTCTGAAGTGCTGGGGCTGGTACTGCCACTACGGGAGCAGCTTGTTGTCCTTGCATGTCCACATCGACCTCCAGCTGTTGGTGTTGCTGGCATACATCCACATGGCCATTGCACCACTCCCACCACATGCTCTAACATGGACAATCCACAGTTGATGAGTCCCACTATCTCACCCAACCGTCTATCCATGACTTCTGTAAAATAATGGAGGGTACCTGCAAGATCACGGATGTTGTAAGTTACAGCTGAAAGAGTAGCCCTCTGCAGCCTCAGATCCTGTCTGGTGTACCATTCCACACGTGCCTGTGCCTCCATGACAGCCTGAAACATGCATCTGGTGGTACCAGATGTGGCACATCTGCCAGGGGCATGATGACCAGTAGCCCCCCAATGAGCACCCCTGTACATCTGCCTATGTGGTACCCTGCTGGACATCTGGCTATGGCTGCTGTGTCCAGACACAGCAGCCATAGATACCACACTGTCCTGTGCACTACCATCAACCACCAACTATCCCTCTACTATGGGCACTGGTGATGGGGTATCTATAGGCACTGTGGCTGTGTGCAGGCATGGGGTAGATACCAGGGGGATGTCAAATGATGGCACAGTTTTGGCCTCTGAAAACCACGCCTGTGCCTCAACACACCTATCATCATTTTCAGTGTCTGTATGGACACCATCAGATTGCCTGCAGGAGGGACCCTGACCCACCTCACCGCATGTGAGGGGAAACAAGAAACACGCTTTAAAACCTGTACATCATTGCTTAACAGTACATACATATGCACACACACACACACACACACACACACACACACACACACACACACACACACACACACACACACACACACACATACACACACACACACACACATGCACTCACACACCCTGACATTCCACCATAATACTTACCTGTCCCTGAGTTTACAGACTGTCCCAAGTTTATTCTCTTTAGTTCCCCATCCTGCATCAGACTTGGAAACTTACATTCGTTAATACCAATCATTAACATATCATTCTTCTAATTGCCTAGACAAGTGATCACAAAACAAGACCTGTTACCCCATAACCTCTTTGACTTGATTGGAGTTGGTTTTACAAAGACTCACTGCTGTCATCCAGTGTTCACTCTGAATTTATCCAGACATCATGAGCATGGCCTCCATATGTTAATCACTCAATAATGTCACGCACTGGAGTGCCATACGTAACTATTGCTCAGTAGATGCAAGATCTGTTGCTCTAGTAACTTATTATGTGATCAACAGTAATATTTGAAAACACTCACTGGTGTTCTCTAGTAATTTCCCAATGCATCTGTAGTGCTGCATGCATGGGTATTCTTTCACCTTTAAGCTGATTGCAATTATAACAGTATACCTGGTGTCTAGTTTCCCTCCCAATGCATGTTCCATGCTACAGACCTTATTATACTATCAGCTGTCCTGAGTTTACATGTCAGACAAGTATTCCTGGTGTCCATGTACTGTACAATTTCAAAGGGAAGTCGAGAGGTATGAACAACCCCACAATCACACATGTGCATACATGGACACACACACAAACACACACACACACACATACACACCCACATCCTACATACATCAACCCTCTCTCCACTCCACCAGATTGCACTTACAGACAAAATACCCCCCCTACACACACTTACAGGTGAGGTTGCACAAAGATATTACACACTGACCTCCCATTACCCATCTGTCAACATGCATGACATATGGTACTCAACAACATGCAGTGCAGCTATAGTCAATCCATGCTAGCAATAGTATACATGTGAGTGATGCATGAGCTGTGTTAGTAGGTGATGCCCCTTCCCCTGAAACACACTGCACCCATGTACACATATTGCTGTGCAGCTGTTCAGCATGCTGGCATGTACTGTGCACCATACCTCACAGGTGTATACACCATTTCTGAATGTGTATTACTGTGTCAGTTATGTCTGCTCTGCTGATCACAGTCCCTATGTGTTTGTCTGACATATACCTGGGATGATATGTGGACAGATGTCATTTGTGAAAGCCAGATGCCTGATTTACAGATCTCATCATCAGCGGTGCATGTATGGCCAATACAATACAATTACATTGACAACCTTCAAACCTTACCGTGTCTGTGGGGAGTGTACACACCCTTATTGATATGAAGATCTCTTCCTTGATATGCCATAGGACCACATTACTGCATATGTTAACATTACATGAAACTGATATGTGACATATGACCTGTACACTCAAATGCAGTGCCAAACAAATGTGTTAGTTGTGCTGATGCTGACTGAGATGCATACACTTTGTGGGTGCATATGTATGCATGCCCTTATCATGATGGTTTGTTGCACCTAATGTTATGTGTACTACATCAGTCACTATTCCTGGCAGGGGTATACTAGAATGGGCCATCTGCATTTGACAATTTTTGGTCAGTCTGCCCTACAAATGTCCCCCAACTCCACATGATTGCAAAGTCAACTCATGTGCACATCCATTGGAGTTCACACACTGCCATCACTATTGCTGTGCAGTCAGGGTTATGTCTGCCGCAGTTCCTGACCCTGACTGTGTGCAGATACAGCCATTCATAGCATCCTTTGGATCCCTGCTGCAGTGCACTGTTGTGTCATGATGACATCCCCTCCCCACCTTCAGCCTTTTTGCAGATGCTTGACAACTATGGCCTACACATGTGTGTAATTTTGCAGTGTCCCAAGCACTGAACACAATGTGTACCAGCCTAGTCCCAGCTAATGAATGGCAAACATACAGACATACACTGGCACTGGAAAGATACAAATGGGGATGGTGGGACCTGAGGTGAGGTGAGGTGTTGGTTGTGCAGCACATGTATCTTACTTGATATTGTCTGTAGGCTTCCAATATGGTGTTGGTACACCAGTACACATTGCAATGCATGCCTTTTGGGGACCTTTTCTGTTATGCATACGCTACCTGTAGAGAGGCCTGGCTGATGTTTCCTGTCGTACTACTGTCCCATCTGATTACCCTAACCCATGGGCCACATGTATGCAGAGTCCAGGCAATTGCTGACATGGGTACTGCACAGCTAGTACTTGCTAGACATTCCTGCAACTCCCTCAGTGTTGTGGCATGTTACTAGGCAGCCTGCATGACTAGTTTTCTACATGTGACATCATCTGTCTTGAATGGCCATCTGTTTATTTCCTACATTATTCCTGTCCCATACATCCTCGCCACATACATGACTGTCTGCACTGTTTGCCATAGTATATGCAACATGGCTACATGTCCAACTCCTGGGTGCTACCTGTTGGGGATAGGGTCTATGCCATGGCATGTAAGATGTGTGCAAGCCATGGCTACCTCTGTTGCAGGTAAGTGGGCACATTTGATGGCCAAATGTCTTGGACAGCAGACCATTTCTTGATGTGACATTGGGGACGTGTACTTGCTAGAAGGTGCATTCTCATGAAGAATTCATGCTGTCAGTACCTCAACAACTGCTTCCACTATATTTTATCTGGAGTGTATGCACACATATGCTTCCAGTGTTTGTGAAGGTATGTATTCCCCATATTTGCTGTCTTAACATAGGATTCCATATTACACGCTCATTGCTCATGTTAGGACCACATTGCAGGTTGTACGGGTTGTGGACTGCAGTATTGTGATATGCCGTAGTGCAGATCTGTAACAGTTGCCATTATAATATTGGTATATACACTGTTGTAGCACTGTATAAGGGTGATATTTCGCACATGTCCCTACTGTAGGCCATTTGTCCCACCATTATGTTCATCTCTATGCACACGTTTTGCAATGACAGGATGTTAGTTATATTGCAGGAGTCTGACATACCCTTCAGATACACCATCATGGTGACCACTGTGATGCAGTGCAGTTAACAGCAACAATTTGTGAACATGTACAGCATGCATTATGGGTAGGTGTGTTAAATGTGTGCATGAAATATACCATGGGCATAACATGACCGGTGTATTGGCAAACCTGAACAAACACCATGCTTACCAGCTACAGGCTGCTGCCTTGGAGGTATACCAGAGGGACCTACATAAGTGCATGAGAGATGTGATGTCAGTAGCCACAGCTATGGCATTGGTATAGGGTCAGCGCAGCATTACAGTACATCAACAGTACAGGCCCACAGTACTACAGATTATGAACATCTGTTTACTACTATGCAGCAACAGACTATATATATTTCATCTCACATATGCATGATCTAACTGTACAGATGCAGATGGATACACAACAGTGGTCTGCTGATGTGCCTTGTGGCCTTACCTGCACGCTCCTCTTCCATTGTGTGGGCAGCATCCTCCTCCACTATGCTCTCCACCAGGTGTTGTGTGTGCGGGCGGGCAGGTGCCTTAAGGCTGGCAAGGAGCTCATCAACATGTGTCGGGGGGGCTGGATGGCATGACCTCCCCCTGTTGCAAGCTGATCCCCCCCTGACTGCAGCAGAATGCTGATGGGCATGGCGAAGTAGATCTGTGCATCGATGCCGGACCTGCTCATAACTGCGGTTATGCAGGCTGACATCATTTACCCTGTGGACAAGATCGTTCCACAGGGCAGTCCACTCCTGCTGATCATGGGTTGTTTGGCCGAACAACACCTGGTAGTGCTGCACCAGGTGTGAGATGATGACATCATTCTCCTCTGCT